>NC_134688.1:165163273-165408273 GCF_050947455.1 Rhinoderma darwinii | reverse complement strand
TCAATGCCTTTTGGCTGAAGCTGATAGACAATAAACAAATTTTAGACCTTATAAAGGAATACTTTCAGTTCAACTCGGGAACGGTACCGCAAGAGATACTGTGGGACGCGATGAAGGCGTGGCTGAGAGGGATGTTCATCCAGCACATTTCAGCAGTAAAAACACGGTCTAGACAATTAGGGGAAGCGCTGTTGGAAAGGGTAACGGAGACAGAAAGGCTACATATAGCAGATAACACACCAGACACACTGAAGCATTGGGTGGAGGCGCAGCGGTTGTTAAAACAACATCAGCTGGAGAGGGCAGATAACAAAAGGATGTTTTTAAAACGCCAATATTATGAGGAGGGGGAAACCACTGGACGGTTACTGGCAAGGATGGCGCAGGCTCAGAGGGAGAATAATTACATACACACTATTAAAGGGGAGGGGGGGAAGTTGGAGACGGATACAGGACAGATTTTGAAAGTGTTTCAGCAGTTCTACTCGGATTTGTATGCCTCTAGGGCGGAGCACACACCTCAGCAGCTGGAAGAGTATATAGGGGAGATAGAACTTCCTAGGTTGGGAGGGGTGGAGAGAGGGACATTGGAGGAGCCCATATCTCTGGAAGAACTACAGGCGGCTATAGGGATACTAGCCAGTGAAAAGGCGCCGGGGCCGGATGGTCTTCCGGTGGAAGTTTTTAAGGAATATGGGGAGGAGCTTGCACCGCAGTTATTGGCCACTCTTTTAGATAGCTTCGATAGGGGGCGGCTTCCGGAAACAATGTATGAAGCGACTATAGTAGTTCTGCCTAAAGAGGGGAAGGATCCCCAGCTCCCGGGCTCTTATAGACCAGTTTCACTGCTGACGGCAGATATTAAAATCATAGCAAAAGTATTGGCGCTTAGACTAGCTAAGGTAGTGGCTGGGGTGGTACACGGAGATCAGGCCGGCTTTATGCCATCCAAATCGACGGCGGTGAATCTGAGACGGCTGTTCTTGAATTTACAAGTTCTGCCGGATAATCGTGGGGGGAGAGCCATTATGTCCTTAGATGCGGCTAAAGCATTCGATTGCGTGGAGTGGAATTATTTGTGGTCAGTTCTGGGAAAAAAAATGGGATTTGGCCCTAATTATATAAAATGGGTAAAGTTGTTGTATGTAGCCCCGACAGCAAAGATAAGGGTGAATGGGGTGCTATCGGATCGGTTTGCGCTGGAGCGGGGAACGCGTCAGGGATGTCCATTATCTCCATTGTTGTTCGCGTTGGCGGTGGAACCCTTGGCGTGTGCAGTGAGACAACATGAACATATTCAGGGGTTGAGATATGGGGGGGTGGAGGAACGAATTGCACTATACGCAGACGATATGCTGCTATTCATGGCGGATACCGAGCGCACACTACCGTTAGTGATGGCCCTAATTAAGCGGTTTGGGAAATATTCAGGACTACTCATTAATTGGTCAAAATCGGCTCTAATGCTCATGGACCCGGGGGTTATCCAGAATGGGGAAGAGGAGGTGGAGATACCTGTGGTTACGGAGTTTAAGTATTTGGGGGTGAGGGTGACGGCGAAAGCACAGGATTATATGTCCCTTAATGTAATGCCACTGTTAACAACGATAAAAGCCAAAGTAGAGGCGTGGAATAAGTTACCGCTATCGGCTCTGGGTAGGACGAATTTGATTAAAATGATCCTTATGCCCCAGGTGCTGTATGTCCTACATAACTCACCGGTATGGATCCCCAAATATTGGTTCAGGAGATTGCATAACCTTTTTAGGGACCTAGTATGGAAGAAGGGGGTACCTAGGATTAAACTGGAGAAATTACAGCTGCCAAAGGAGGAGGGGGGCCTGGCTGTGCCCAATGCTTGGGTGTATTATTTAGCTGCCCAATGTCAGCATTTCTGGGGGTGGGAGCAGGAAGAGACATGGGGGTCCAGTGCGCGCATCCTATCATATCTGGGGGGGGGGGAGAACCCGTTGGCAGGACTGGAAGCGCACAGCTATAAACAGATGGCGAGTACCAGACCCACTCTGCTGCTCATACACAAGGTGTGGTGGCAGTGCAAGCAATTGCTGGGGATAGGAGAGTGCACTAAATATACACCACTCTGGAGGAATGCTTATCTGGGGGAATTGGGTAAATTGGAAGGGATGCAGGGGTGGGAGCAGCGAGGCATAATACGATTGAGTCAGTTGTACGAGGGAGGCATACTCAAATCTTTTCAGCAAATGAGGGAGGAGTTTCAACTGGACTCCCGTATGTTCTATCAGTACCTGCAGATTCGGCACGCTGTGCAGACACAAGCGGTCAGTGTGGACCTGACGATGCATGCCGCGGGGGTGTTGGAGCATATTGCAAAAGCAGTAACGTCAAAAGGATTAATTTCATTGGTTTATCGCAGGTTATTGGTGGAACATCTGGGGGATCCTATGGCACCAGTGAAAGCTGTATGGGAGAGGGATGTGGGTCCTATTACAACAGACCACTGGGAGGCGGTATTGGCAGCAACATGTACTTTGTCCATTAATGTAGCACAACGAAGATCGCAGTTGTTTCTGATACATAGGGTGTATAGGACCCCGTGGGTGCTGAAACAAATGGGATTAAGAGCGGATGCCAAGTGCCCTAGGTGCCCGGAAGAAAAAGCAGACATCCTTCATATGTTCTGGACATGCGGGAGGCTGGGGAGTCTGTGGACGGAAATATTGGAACTAGTGGGGAGAGTGTTTGAGGTACAGATCCCATGGGATCCTGTGGTAATGCTGCTAGGGTATGTTGGAGATTTGGTGGGAGATAGGATGTCAGGGTTGGCAATTGCTAAAATACTGTATCAAGTTAGGAAAGGAATAGCAAAGCACTGGCTGGATGCGGAGCCACCATCAAAACAAGAAATCATAGGGGCACTTAACTCACAGGTTCTGATGGAATATAGGATATACTCCAAAAGGGGGTCCAGGGTCAAGTTTGACAAACAATGGGCTAGGTGGATTGATCAATCTGGGTATGCTTCTGTGGAGCTAATGACACTAAGGCAACAAGTGCAGGTATAGGGCCACTGACGGGGGGGGTGCATACGGAGAGCAGGTGTAAAATGGGGAATGGAAAAGGGGAAGAGAAGGTGAGAGGATTGGAAAAGTGGTACTGAGTAGACCGGCTGGGGGGATACAGGGGGGAGTTGGGGGGAAGGGAATGTTTGGTTGAATGTAAAGAATTGGGTCTGTTGAAATTTGCTTGTACACTGTATGAGAACGTACAATGACCTGTAATAATGTGAAGTTTTTTGAATAAAATTGAACTGATTAAAAAAAAAAAAAAAGAGAGGAGCTGGAGTGTTCTCACAGACGGGCACGTCCGCTAAGTAAAATAATCCCCCTCCCTGGTCCAGTCCGTCTCTGGCTCAAAATGCCGCCCCCCACTTTCAGCTGGGCTGCGCCGCCTGAGGCTGTCGGCTCACATTGCCTCATGGTAGATGCGGCACTGGTCAGTGCACAGTGGCTGATAGAAATTCTCATTCATTGCAATTTGCCAAGCCAGTGTGTGAATAAGCTTTTAGAAGGGGCTCATCCCCGTTGCATCCATCTTGCAATACAGGCAGTTGAGGCAGCCTTTGTAGTACTACAACGCCCAGGGCCAGCATTCCCTGAGTCAGTGCACAGTGGCTGATAGAAATTCTCATTGCCATTTGCCAAGCCAGTGTGTGAATACACTTTTAGAAGGGGCTCATCCCCGGGGTTTTGATTCAACTTGCTGCACTCCAGCACAGCAGTGAAATGTCTGGTAAAAAAAAGGTTGTGAAAGGACGGGGTAGAGGAAAAAACACCCATGCCATGTCCTCTTCCAGTCCAAATGTTGGATCTGTTGGTGCCAGACCCAGTACCAGCATTTGTGGCACAAGACATGTGCCCAGTTCAAATAGTAGCAGCAGCCATATGCCTGCAGGTAGTAGTAGCAGTATCAGCAAGCCAGACTTGTCCATCTCCTCCGGTGGGCGGGTTACTTTAGACAATACAGCCATTGTGGACTGGTTGGCTGGCTCGCGGTCATCTCAGCAGGAAGACTCTGACGTTCTGGCTTCAAGCCAGGTTTCGTTGGATTCGAGATCCTCTACAGTTCCTTGGCACAGTGACAGTAGTAATATGGATATTTCTAGCGTTTCCATTCCATCATCTATGTCTTCACTCCCCCTTCCTAGCGGGAAGCCATCTTTCCTGAAAGTCCTAAGAGACATCTCCTCGGTTGCGAAGGAAGATACTGAACAACATAGTGATGATGATTTGTTTTCCGCGAGTCAGCCAACGGAGTGTGTTGCGGCGGTGGTGGAGGTGGAAGCGGTGTCCGAGACGCATAGCTGTGGTAGTGGGGGTGTTAGTGGTAGCCGTGGTGGCAGACGCAGTAATGAGGGGGGAGCATGGAGCCCGCCATGATGTCACATCACATTCACAACACAGTGACAGAAGTGGCGGGGATGATGAGGAGGGCTATGATGATATTGTTTTAGACAGGACCTGGGAACCAGGTGACGAGGTGATGACGGCGTCAGAGGAGGAGGGTAGTAGTGGCGGCACTGGCAGTGATAAACAGCCAAGCCGAGGTAGGGGCAGAAGTCAAGCTGCAAAACGCTGCAGCGGTAGGGTCAGCTCAGGAGCCGGTGACGGCGACACTGATGCTACAGGTGTAGGCTCCCGAAAAAAGCCTGCCAGACAAAGGGCAAGCTTGGGTGGTGGAGGTGGTGGTGGTGGTGGTGGTGGTGGACGTGGTACTACTTCTTTACGGTACTCTGCCGTGTGGCAATTTTTTTGTACCTTCCCGGAGGACGAAAACATGGCACAGTGCCGTATCTGCAAGCAGAAAGTAAGGCGTGGGCAGGGCAGCAATGTAGGAACTACCGCTCTACGTAAACACATGGAGCGGCATCATAAGGCCATGTGGAACAATCGACATTCCCCACCATCATGTACATCTAATGAAGACCCCTCTGCCGTTGCTGCTGCTGCTCCGAGTCCCTGTCATCTAAGTAGTAGCCAGGCCTTATCCACCATCTTGTTGTCATCATCATCACTGTCATCTAGTGCTCCTCCTACGTCCCGTCAGTTATCCATTACGGAATCGTTGTCCAATAAGCAACAATATATACCCAGTCATCTACTTGTCGTGCGGCTTAATTCACACCTGGCTAAGTTGTTGGTGGTGCAGTCGCTGCCGTACCACCTGGTCGACTCCGCCGGCTTCAAGCAATTGATGGCGTGCGCTCAGCCTAGGTGGCGAATAACTAGCCGCCATTACTTCTCCAAAACAGCTGTCCCTGCCTTGCACAAGCACATGGAGGAAAAGGTAAAAGGTGTGCCAGTCCTTGCAATTATCCGTGTGCAGCAGGGTACATGCCACCGTCGACACGTTGAGCAGCAACTATGGGCAGGGACAGTACATGTCTTTCACGGCCCACTGGGTCAATATTTTGCAGTCCGATGCACCACCGCAGCAATGCCAGGCATTACCACCTCCACGCTTGTATCTTTCTGGTTCAACTCCGGACACCAGGCGCCTACCATCCTCCTCCTCCTACTCCTCCTCCTCCTTGCCCTCCTCAATGGAGGTCTTCCCGTTCCCGACAGGACACAGCGTATCTTCCACTCCTCCTCCCTCCTCTTTTCATAGGTTCAAGGTGAAGCGCCACAACGTTGTCTTACACCTGCTGAGCCTGGGCGAGAAAAGCCACATAGGCCAGGAGCTGCTGCTGTGCATCAAGGAGGAAATCGCACGCTGGCTGTCTCCTCTGAAACTCACACTGGGCAATGTTGTCTCTGATAACGGGAAGAACGTTGTGGCTGCACTGCGTCTAGGTCACCTGACACATGCTCCTTGCATGGCACATGTGATCAATCTGGTCATAACAAGCTTCTTAAAGTCATATGTTGGTTTGAAGGGTGTGCTGGCCATGTCCAGGAGGGTTTGCGTTCTATTTAGAAGTTCGTATGCATTTAAGCACGCCCTCCTGGACTTGCAGCGTCAAAACCAATCTCCCAGAACACAGCCTGGTTTGCGACGTTCCAACACGCTGGAATTCCACCCTGCACATGTTGGACCGTCTGTATGAACAGCGGAAAGCCGTGAATGATTTCCTGATGCAGCAGACGGGCAGCGTTTGGAGCCAGTGTAATTTCGAGCTCAGGCACTGGCAGCTGGTTAGAGACGCATGTCGCGTTTTGAGGCCCTTTGAAGAGGCCACACGATTTGTGAGCCGTGACGCTAGCGGAATGAACGATGTTATGCCGCTGATATTCATTATGGAGCAAACGATGGAGCAAACGCTCACAGCGATGATTCAGCAAAGGATGGAGGAAGGATCACATCTGGCTATGGATGTTGAGGAGGAGGAGGAGGAGGATGAGGAAACAGGACCTGAAGAGGAGCTGGATTTGGAGATGGAATCACAGGAAGGGATAGGGGAAGAGGCAGCCGCACAACATGACAGTGATGGTGATGACGAGTCTGAAGACGACCTTGATGATGGACAACCATGGCAGTATGGGGCGGAGATGGAACCAACCGGGCCCTCTGAAACGCTGGCCAGGATGGCGAGCTGTATGCTTCGTTACTTGCGTGCTGACTGTCGTATTGTTAGCATGAAGCAAAGAGATGAGTACTGGATAGCCACACTTTTAGACCCTCGGTATAAAGCCAGGATGGGGGAGTTTTTTGCGCCTTCCGAGAGGGAGGCAAAATTGGCTTATTATCGAGAGAAGCTATGCAGCCAGCTTGTCACGGCTTTCAAACGGCAAACACCTGCTGCAAGCATGTCTGACCGGGGGGCCACTCTCCGCTCCCTACTGTCTCATCGTTCCACCGCCTCTGGCAGAGCTACCTCTGCAATAGGCGGTAGCAGCGGCAGCAGCAGCAGCATCAGCAGCCAATTCAGTTTGGAAAATATGATGACAACATTTTTGCATCCAATACCCCGACCTGACACACATCGTAGTCACCAAAGGGATGTTCACCATCACCAGGTCCAGCACCTAAACAACCAGGTTCACTCGTACCTGGACTGTGCCCTTTCTCCGTCAGAAATCCTGATCCCAGACCCCATGGACTTCTGGGTCAGCAGATTGGATCATTGGCAAGAACTGGCCCAGTTTGCCATGGGTTTACTGTCTTGTCCACCCTCCAGTGTAGCGTCAGAGAGGGTATTCAGCGTGGCAGGGAGCTTTGTCACCCCTAAGCGAACAAGATTGTCCACCAACAGCTTGGAAAATCTCACGTTTCTGAAAATGAATAAAGCGTGGATCGGTGAGGATTTTAAAACCCCTGTGCCTGATGCCACTGATTAGATCTGACATTGCTGCTGCTGCCGCTGCCGCCTGCTACTGCCGCCTGCTACTACGGGATTCTGTTCTGTCCACTCTTTTTTTAATGTGCCGCTGTTGGTGCTGCTACTACTTCTACCACCAATCCACCCCCAGTGCCGTCTGCTACAAGCAGGCCTGGCCCACCACAGGGCTTTGTCCTGTGACTGTCAAGTCTCTTTTAATGTGCTGCTACTACTACTACCACCACCCTTGCTGTCCGTTGGCTACCTCTACTACCACCAATACACCTCCACTGCCGTCTGCTACAAGCAGGCCTGAGGCCAGCCCCACCACAGGGCTTTGTCCTGTGACTGTCCAGTCTCTTTTAATGTGCTGCTACTACTACTACCACCACCCTTGCTCTCCGTTGGCTACCTCTACTACCACCAATACACCTCCGCTGCCGTCTGCTACAAGCAGGCCTGAGGCCAGCTCCACCACAGGGCTTTGTCCTGTGACTGTCCAGTGTCTTTTAATGTGCTGCTACTACTACTACCACCCTTGCTGTCCGTTGGCTACCTCTACTACCACCAATACACCTCCACTGCCGTCTGCTACAAGCAGGCCTCAGGCCAGCCCCACCACAGGGCTTTGTCCTGTGACTGTCCAGTGTCTTTTAATGTGCTGCTACTATTACTACCACCCTTGCTGTCCGTTGGCTACCTCTACTACCACCAATACACCCCCACTGCCGTCTGCTACAAGCAGGCCTGAGGCCAGCCCCACCACAGGGCTTTGTCCTGTGACTGTCCAGTCTCTTTTAATGTGCTGCTACTACTACTACCACCACCCTTGCTGTCCGTTGGCTACCTCTACTGCCACCAATACACCTCCACTGCCGTCTGCTACAAGCAGGCCTGCCCCACCACAGGGCTTTGTCCTGTGACTGTCCAGTGTCTTTTAATGTGCTGCTACTACTACTACCACCACCCTTGCTGTCCGTTGGCTACCTCTACTACCACCAATACACCTCCACTGCCGTCTGCTACAAGCAGGCCTGTAGGGCTTGTGAAAAGCCATTGCTTGTTGCTTTTACATCCATGTATGGATGAACCCCGGCAGGCATCTGCCAATAAAAAGGGTAAATTTTTGGAGGGCTTGTGAAAAGCCATTGCTTGTTGCTTTTACATCCATGTATGGATGAACCCCGGCAGGCATCTGCCAATAAAAAGGGTACATTTTTGGAGGGCTTGTCAAAAGCCATTGCTTGTTGCTTTTACATCCATGTATGGATGAACCCCGGCAGGCATCTGTCAATAAAAAGGGTAAATTTTTGGAGGGCTTGTGAAAAGCCATTGCTTGTTGCTTTTACATCCATGTATGGATGAACCCCGGCAGGCATCTGCCACCATAAAGGGTACATTTTTTGAGGGCTTGTCAAAAGCCATTGCTTCTTCTTTTACCACCTTATATGTATGAACCCTGGCAGGCATCTGCCGCCAAAAATGGTTAATTTTTGTACCTTTTTTAACAATGCATTAAGCATACAACATGCACAAGTGCAGTGGTTTCTGTTAGTTATCACCGTGTCCCATCCGTTTTCCTATAGCCATACATGTTGGCGTAACTTTGACACTAACTTTGCCTTAAAGACAGCTCAAAAGTACTTGGATACGCTCATGGGTGACCTAAGAGTGTTATACAGGGCTTCTAGGGCTTTTAAACAGTGTTATACATGATTTTTAGGGGCTTTCTTGTATTACAGGTTCGATCAGAACTAGTTCGGTCCGAATCAAACTTTTTCATGAAATTCGGCGAACCAGCCGAACCGAACTTTTCATAAGTTCGCTCATCTCTAGTCATATTTTATCGACATATCAGAGAGAAAAGACACAGACATATTTCTGTATGCTCAAAATCCTTCTCAAAGTGGGAGCAGCTTGATTCCAGACAATTGTTTACAATGTGACCTTAATTTGGATTTGATTTAGCCAAAATGGGTAAATGTTTATCTATATTGTCCACAGCAGAGAGGCTAAATGAAAAACATCTAGCTCAGGAACCTAAAACATAGAATTGTTTCAGACAATGCTGGCACAAATATATTAGCTTCAAAGCAACATGACTTATTAATCTCAAAATGGCTCCTTCAGGCCACAAGATGGATTTCAACTATCCAAAATAGACGCCAGCATACAACATGGAATCTACGTAAAATGTAATAATTTAAACATATTCTAATCACTTTCACATTTCCCACCTTTTATTTATTTGAGGACATTTTGTGTCCAAGCCTGGTACTTAAAGAAGGGCTTATGCCCCCTTGAGGACTTTATTTTCTTAGCTTGCACTATGTCATACTTACAATTACTTGCCACATGCACATGCCCCCTTGGGCAGCTATCAAAACATCAAACACATAATCTGTAACAATGCCAAATCTGTTAGATAATTTCTCTATATTATGAGCATTCTTTACTTCTAAACCTACTAATGTTAGCAATAACCCAAACTTGTCCTACCAAGGCACTTATATTGGTCACAATTGTGTTGCACTGTCACTTACTGTTGTAATATCCCACTACGGATATAACAGATCGTGGGCAGCATCTTTCTCATACCTAAAAATACCCAGGTAACATAACCTCAGGGTTCTCATTGCTGTCACGTTCTTATTACTTATGAGTGACAACAACTAGTGACCTTCACCTCCTAACTCCACATAATAAGACACCTTAGATTGTAATTTGCAGTACCGTGGAATATTTACATACATTATAATTATAAACCTCAAACAATAGAAACAATAGAACTAATAAAATAATGCTATCACCAATCTCAATATTTCCCCCTCAGGTTTGGGTCCCATCATTGTCAAGTCCTGTACATCATCATCCTCTTCTTCTTTTGTCTTCTACTTTTCATTGACTATCACCCTTAGGGTAACCCACACAATTGTGGGGTCAGACTGTACGGTGGTGTCCAGTGGGAGATTTATTATTACCCACTTCCTGGTCACTTACTTATCGCTGTAAACCACTTGAATGTTGCAGACTGGTTCTCTCAGGTCTTTGACCTTTACTTTACCTTGACGATTGCTGATATCAGCAGAACTTGGCTTGGTCCTTCTCATCTGCCAGACATTGTCTCTTGTTAGTATACATCACCGGGCTGTACACAGCACCTCATGCTGTGAGCCTGGGGTACGTTCCCTCGTAGGTGGATTACTGGAGTTTTATTATGACTGCCACAAAGCCTTCGCATCTAAATCCTCTTCCTCCGGCAAGCTGCTTGTCTGCATGGCTGATTTGAATTCTGACTCTGCCTTCAGTTCATGACAAGCATGTTGTATTGGCTCAGGCTACGCCTGCCGCATCTCAGTGATGGAGTTCATCATATTAAAGTCTATAGTTCATGTTTATTGGCACTTGCTGGGGATGGACCCAACCGTTATTAATTGTTAAAATAAATACTCATCTGGTGATAAAAACATCTGCATACTCTATAAAAGTTGTTCTAAGTACAAGAAAATCTTCTCTGTCCCACTGGACAGGGCACCTAGAAAATGTGTAGCTACTGGGTGCTTTTCATTTTGCTCTTGGTGTTACTCTTTGCCGCAGGATTTATACCTTGTTCTAAGCTAGTTATCTGTAACAGCTCCTCCCCACAACAATATTCATAGATACCATATATTTTATCTGAAAAATGTCTCAAACCAATTTTTTCTTAGTCTGATTTGTATTACCTGGGAAGATCTCTTCGTGGGAGGCGGGTATGACGATAAGGTTGACACCAATCTGCCAGGACTGTTCTGTAGGCAAATCAAACAGCTGTAACAGAATTTAGCAGCAACAGCTGTAAAACCTGGGACAAACCAATTACATCTTACCAAATCGATCCTTGCAGTCTTGGAGGCATATGTGAGGCCACATACCATCAATGCAAGTGCCATCAAGAGTGCCTTGGGTGCTTCCGTTTTACCTTCTTTTATCCGTCCACATTCCATTAGAATCTGGTTTTTTTTCACGCCTTCTGCTCCAAGTTGAACACTTCCTGTGGAGAGCAACCTTTTTGCCACATAATCATTAATTGATCTTAATCAGATAATACAATTGAAGAAAACATTATCAATGACATCTTTACATTAAACATTCACATTGGGCAGTGCACCAAACATAATATATGCAAACCAATTTTTCTTCTTTTTATATATACTTCACAGAATTTTCTTATCAAACAGCTGGTTCAAACCTCAGCAAAACGAAATAATATTGTGCACACACAGACAAGATCCAGGTATAGTTCCTGCTCTGAATTTTCTGTTTTAAAATTTTTCCTTTTCATAACAAAAAAATGTTTTCAAATGGAAATCCCCCACTGTTGCACCTTTTATCTGATGCATGCCTCCAATAGTTCAATTCTAAGGCATGCTGGTCCAGAACTTTACATAAAACTTAACCTCAGTATTTAATATTCCCACAACATTTCTTGAATACAGTTATCAACTAACTTTGGGATAGCATCTAGAGGGCTGCTGATATCTTAGTCATTGGACAAACACCAGTTCAATACTTGGGGTAAAACTGCTCCCCTGTAACTTACACACAACTTCACTGAAAATTTTCTTGGCCGTATTCTTTGCAGTGGGGAAAATACTGCTCAGGCTTCAGGCCACCTGGAAAACAGGTCTACACATACGAGCACATAATAATACACACCAACCTCAGGTAGTTGTATGTTCTGCATTCGCTGGAATGGGTAATCTGGCCGGGGTGCACTTTTCATTGGTACCTTCGCTCTTTTACCTATGTCATGCCATGCGCATATCATGCAGGCTGCTGCAAACCGAGTGGTGGCATTATTGAATCCAGAGACAAGCCAATTTGCTGATACCTGGCTACACATACTCTCCTTGCCAGGTGTGTCATCTTTTGAGCTCTCGATTGGCTTACCCGATGATCCAACAAAAATTCCTACTGCCAATGGGCCGATAATCGTGGGCGATGTCAAAAAGCGTACCTAGAGTCAGTTTAAATGTCGGCCATCTTACCTTTTGCCAGGTTACAAGCCTTAGCGAGCACCTCCAGCTCTGCTTCTTGAGATGAACATGAAGGTGGGAGTGGTCTCTGGATGATTTACCTCATGCACCGTAACTACCGTGTATCCTGTCTTGTACATACAGTGGATATAAAAAGTTTACACACCCCTGTTAAAGTGCAAGTTTTTGTCATGTTACAAAATCAGAACAAGATGAATCATTTCAGAACTTTTTCCACCTTTAATGTGTCCCATAATCTGTACAATACCATTGAAAAACAAACTGAAATCTTTATGGGTGGAAAATAAAAACAAAAACAATGTGTTTGCATAAATATGCACACTCTTAAACTAATACTTTGTTGAATTACCCTTTGACTTTATCACAGCATTCAGTGTTTTTCAGTAGAAGTCAGCATGGCACATCTTTACTTGGCAATTGTTGCCCACTCTTCCTTGCAAAAGCGCTCCAAATCTGTCAGATTGCGAGGGCATCTCCTGTGTACAGCCCTCTTCAGGTACTGCTACAGATTTTCAATGGGATTCAGGTCTGGGCTCTGGCTGGGCCATTCCAAAACTTTGATTATCTTCTGGTGAAGCCATTCTTTTGTGTATTTGGAGGTATGCTTTGGGTCGATGTCGTGCTGAAAGGTGAAATTCCTCTTCGTCTTAAGCTTTTTAGCAGAGGCCTTCAGGTTTTGTGCTAATATTGACTGATATTTGGAGCTGTTCAGAATTCCCTTTACCTTGACTAAAGCCTCAGATCCAGCTGCAGAAAAACAGCCCCAAAGCATAATGCTGCCTCCACCATGCCTCACGGTGGGTATGGTATTCTTTTGGTAATGTGCAGTGTTGGCTTTGTGCCAAACATACCTTTTGGAATTATGGCCAAAAAGTTCAACCTTGGTCTCATCAGACCATAACACGTTATCCCACATGCTTTTGGCAAACTTAATGTAGGTCCTTGCAAAACATAGCCGGGCTTGGATGTTTTGTCTTTGTTAGAAAAGGCTTCCGTCTTGCCACCCTACCCCACAGCCCAGACATATGAAGAATACAGGAGATTGTTGTCACATGCACTACAAAACCAGTACCTGCCCGAAAGTCCTGCAGCTCCTTTAATGTTACTCTAGGCCTCTTGGTAGCCACCCAGACCAATTTTCGTCTTGTCTTTTCATCAAGTTTTGAGGGACGTCTACTGTAGTTCTTGGTAATGTCACTGTTGTGCCAAATGTAATCCACTTCTTGATGATTGTCTTCACGGTGTTCAATAGCATATCTAATGTCTTGGAAACTCTTTGGTACCCTTATCCTGACTGATGCCTTTCAACAATCAAATCCTTATCATGTGTTGTAAGCTCTTTACGGACCATGGCTTTTGCTGTCACATGCAACAGAGAAAATAGCAGGAAAATCCTAATAGAACAGCTGAACTTTATATGGGGTTACTCAGAATCACTTTAAATAATGGTAGCTGTGTACTGACTACTATTTAACATGAGTTCAAATGTGATTCGCTAATTCTGAACACAACCACATCCCCAATTATAAGAGGTTTTCACACTTATGCAACCACATTATTGTAGTTTTTTATTTTTATTTTTCCCCCAAAATGATCATATATATATATTTGGCAACGACCTGGTGTCCGAGGCACAGTTAGCTCCGCCCACAGCCTGACCTGCAAGAATCCTGTGAGAAAGGAGATGTGAGTGCTCAGTCTGTCTGTTGTTTGTGCCTCTATTTGTCTGTGTGTCTCTGTGTTTGTGTGTGTATAAGTTCCAGTATGTGTGTATGTGTCTTTGTGTGTGTGTGTGCATTTGTGTGTCTAAGTGCCTATATATATATATATCTGTATGTGTATATATTACTGTGTGTGCATCTACTACATTATCTGTACTCGGAGTTATCACCGTGTGTTATCTGTGGTGTTACATAGGGCTGCAGGTAACATCTACATTATCTGTACTCAGAGAGCTATCACTGTGTTACCTGTGGTGTTACATAGGACTGCAGGTAACGCTACTAAATTATCTGTACTCAGTTAGTTATCACTTTGTTATCTGTGGTGTTACATAGGACTGCAGGTAACATCTACTACATGATCTGTACTGTGTATATGTGCGCATGTGTGGGTATTGTAGCGTTCGTGGTCGCTGACCGCGAACCCCTTCCATCCAGTCGACGCCCTTCTCTCCAGAGATGTCTGCACATACGGCCGTCCTGTTCCACAGTGACCACCAGGATGCGCTCGCGAGCTCAGTCCAGACATAAGGAGCCAAAGCGCATGCAGGTGGGAGATTGAGCTGATTGCTCCCAGAGCACCCTGGGCTGTGCCCCTTCCTCCCATGCCTGAGCGTTGTTGTCATACCCAAAGTTTGTCTATGCAAATGGTCTCCTAGTGTTTTCCAGTTCCCAGTGTTCCCCGTTCCTGTACCTGTATCCTGTAACCTGTATCCCGTGCTATCCTGGTCAAGTGCCATGCTGAGCTGTAGTCGTGCTGTCCTGCTACTCCACGCCTGACGTCTACCTGCTGCCTAGTCCCAGCCGAGCCTTTCTTGCTACTGTCCGAGCTGCTACATGTACACTATACAAACTTTAGGCTGTGACCTGTGTCCTGTTGGCCAGCTGCCATACCGTCAAGGCGGTACGGCCCAGTGGTTCCACGAACCCAACGTGACAGGTATATATGGGTCTGTATGTGTACATGTGTATCTGTGCCTGTATACAGTGTCTGTGTGTATTTTTTGTAATATTTTTTACAAATACTTATCATCATTCCTTTTGTTTATATTTCTGTGTGTGCATCTACTACATTATCTGTACTCAGAGAGTTATCACTGTGTTATCTGTGGTGTTACATAGGACTGCAGGTAACACTACTCCATTATTTGTACTCAGAGACTTATCACTGTGTTACATAGGACTGCAGGTAACATCTAACACATTATAGGGTAACAAACGGAAGGAGGTCCACGTCCTTTACCCTCGGTGAATAATTTATTATTCAGCAAACGCTTCCGCATTTTTCTTAGGTTTAAAATATACTTTTTAATATTTTTTTACAAATACTTATCATCATTCCTTTTGTGTGACGGGTTTTCTATACTAGTTTCAGTTTGTTTTTCTATGGAATTGTACAGAATATGGGTCACATTAAAGGTGGAAAAAGTTCTGAAATTATTCATCTTGTACTGGTTTTGTAACATGACAAAAACTGTCATTTTAACAGGGGTATGTAGACTTTTTTTATATCCACTGTACATACTGTATATGATGAAGTATCTCTACATTACAAATTTACATTGGAAACCCATGTTTCAACAAGGGTGGAGTCTTATTTATTCTAAAAAAACAACAACTAAGTGTTATACACTTCTCCAAACTCATCTGATAATCCAGAACACTTGTAAATCCCACTCCCATCAGGTCCTATAGATTCTTGATTAATACCACAAACAAAAAAAAACAAAAAATGATGTTACTAAAGTCTGGCATAAAATCCATAATGCTCAGGCAATTTTCACCTCCTTCCCATCTAAATCTGTAAAGACTTATCTGTGAGTGACATCACCTCGGCCTTCTGTGCAGATTTGCTGGAGGGGAGTGATTTGTTACACAATATGTAGCGACTACAGAACAGCATACCCCGTGCCACATTTGCCTTTCTGGAAGAATATTTCATGCTCTACACAAAAAAACTCAAAATCTGAGTTACTCTCATACACATTTAACCTGGGTTACTCATTGGGGTCTCACAAATTTTGTAGACCTTCTAGCTCTAAGTTCATTGATGCAAAACAAATTTATGCGTTGTCTCACTGAGACGTACCTGATCAGTCTCATCACTACTCCCCGTTTTTTAACTCTGCGGGAGTACTGTAGCAGGATTCAAAATGACATATCTCAACATAATAAGATTGGGCACTCTATTTGGGGGGCACTAGTTTGGCCCCATGTAATACGCAATAGCATAGAACAAAAATGACTTTCTCCTGACAAAACTGCATTTTTATCTTTTAGAAAACCTGCAGTCATTTGCTTTTAAAACCACATCATTTTCAAAATGCCAGAAGTACATCATCAACACAACTGAGCTCCAGCATCAGCTAGGGAAAACCTTGCAATACTGCAGCATACTTCATAAAATGGGTCAGGATTTCTTCAATATCTGTATTTTAATTTATGTGGATTAACTTCAAAACATTACAACATCAAATCATATCATAACATAGCGCATTCCAGCAGTCCATATTTTGTATTTTTACTCTCTCTGCGTACTAAGTACAGAACAGCGCATGTGTAGAGAGAAGATACATTCCTTCACACTAACCAGCCAGACAGCCTGCCTCCTCCTGTCTTGTCACACACATAATCCCCCTTTTCTTCAGACCCATGCTTTTCTGGAATAACTCTAATTTAACACCATACACAAGGCACACTAACATTTTTTTTTCCACAGCACCGCTGTTAGGAATGAGAGCATGTAATGTAGATCTAAAATCAATGCTATATTGTGGCCACAGGTCTCATCAAACTTCACATGTTACATCACACACATGTCTCACACATCACACAGATGTCACATCGCAGCAATTCACATTACACTCCCCCGTTCTGACCCACATTAGTCACTGCAATGTACCTGGCTGCTCCGTATTCTTCACTCTTCGTGTCAAAATCTACACCTGCAGTCACATATCTCTCTCTCTTTCTCTCTCCTCAACTTACTTGTTACCACCTGTCATCACTTACTGTAATCACTTACTGTAATCACCACCTGTAATCACTAACCTACACCTAGTTAACTCAGTTAACCCCTGGTCATCCACCATCCCTTGTTCATCTCTCCATAAACAACCATTTATTTATCACATGCAAACAACCATCTTACAGCATACCAGCCTTTTTAAAAAAAAAATCCCCACAGTTTGATAGTTTGTTATATCGTCCTTGCCTGCCCTGTTTATCGAGATTTCTTTCGGCTGTATGCCACTGGGTACACCTGCTGCAGTAACAACCCCATTCAGGGGAATGGAACTGATTTTCAGTCGTTAAAATGAACTCCACATCTAATATTGTATCTGGTCTATTAGACAAGACTATCTACCAGCTGAGTGAAATAATTGTCTTGAATTGAAGATAAAAACTTTTAGCACAGCAAGGGGCCTCTATGTCCAAATTAATGTCAGGATAATTGAAATCCCCTATAATAAGAACCCCATTATTTTTGCTGCCTTTTTCATTTGTTGCAGCTTGTTCTGCTATGTTAGGTGGCTTGTAAGAAACTCTAATTAGTAATTTACCATTATTGCCCATTCCATGGATATTTACCCATAAAGACTCGACACTGTCACAGCCTTCCCAAATTTCTTGCGTTGATTAGGTTCTCACTGTGTTGTGGGAGAGAGAAGAAGACACCAAGGGAGGAACAAGGAGAAGGATGCAGAGGGTACTGGAAGTTATGAGAAGCACACTTAATGTTCTGATTTATTTTGCAAGAGCACATAAACATTTCTTTTTTTTTTTTTTTTTCAACTTGCAAATATTTTTTTATTGAAAACATTTTCAAAAGCAGACCTGCATAATGAAAATAAAGGGTTAAAGCTTTAAATAAGGGTATGGACATATGCAACAGATATAGTTCACTACTGTATTATGGCATTGATGTATTACTGTGAATGAAGATACATTAAGATAAACATATAAAGCAGAATGTGACTAAGGCCTTATTTACACAAACGCTGCGCATCTCGGACATGAAAAACTGCAGTTTTTCATGTCCGAGGTGCATCCGTGCTCAGCGCTGTGGGACGTGATGTCACGCATCCCCCATAGATGAGAGTCTATGGAGGGATGCGTGATGTGCGAAAAGAACGGACATGTCCTATTTCGCACGGACCCTTCACACGGTCCGTTGAAACAACAGCTGTGTGAACAGCCACATTGAATTACACAGGTCCGTGGGACGGCCGCTGTTTCAACGGCTGTCCCACGGACGTTTAACACTTTCGTGTAAATAAGGCCTTACAGTGGGAAAGGTGGGGGATCAGGAGATAGGCAAGAAGGGCATGAGGAGAGAAAAATGGGGAAGGAGGAAGATTAATAAACAAACTAGAAACAATAATAAAAAAATGTTCGAAGTCAATTGCTTAACCCCTTCCCTCTTTGGCCAATTTTGACCTTCCTGACAGAGCCTCATTTTTCAAATCTGACATGTTTCATTTTATGTGGTAATAACTTCGGAATGCTTTTACCTATTCAAGTGATTCTGAGATTGTTTTTTCATGACACATTATGTTACTGGCAAAATTTGCTCGATACGTTCAGTATTTAATTCCCAAAAACTCGAAATTTAGCCAAAAACTGCAAACATTAGCATTTTTCTCAATTTAAATGTATCTACTTGTAAGACAGGCAGTTATACCACACAAAATTGTTGCTAATTAACATCCCCCATATGTCTACTTTAGATTGGCATTGTTTTTTGAACATCCTTTTACTTTTCTAGGATGTTACAAGACTTTGAACTTTAGCAGAAATTTCTCATATTTTCAAGAAAATTTCAAAAGGCTATTTTTACAGGGGCCAGTTTAGTTGTGAAGTGGCTTTGAGGGCCTTATATATTCGAAACCCCCAATAAGTCACCCCATTTTAAAAACTGCACCCCTCTAAGTATTCAAAACAGCATTTAGAAAGTTTCTTAACCCTTTAGAAGTTTCACAGGAATTAAAGAAAAGTAGAGGTTAAATTTACAAATTTCATATTTTTTTGCAGAAATTACATTTTAATCCATTTTTTTTGTAACACAGAAAGTTTTACCAGAGAAATGCAACTCAATATTTATT
This sequence comes from Rhinoderma darwinii, assembly GCF_050947455.1. Taxonomy (NCBI): domain Eukaryota; kingdom Metazoa; phylum Chordata; class Amphibia; order Anura; family Rhinodermatidae; genus Rhinoderma; species Rhinoderma darwinii. The sequence continues at coordinate 165,389,111 of NC_134688.1, read as the reverse complement.
GCCCAGGTTCTGCAGTTTTAGGAAATAACCCACATGTGGCCCTAGCGTGCTACTGGACTGAAGCACCAGTCTCAGAAGCAAAGGAGTACCTAGTGACCTGCCAGCTTGGAACTGTGTCCCCAGCAAAGGATTCTTCCTCTGTCTGCCAGGCGTACAAAGGTCCTTCCCGGAGGAATGTCTCTAACTTGCAGAGGGTTGACAGAGATGATACAGGAACGGTCAATGATTTTCTGTGGGAGCTCCACAGTGTCCTCTGTCTCAAACGACCTAGACAAGGCATCAGCCCTCACATTCTTGTCGGTAGTGGAGTTCGAACTGGAACCGAGTGAAGAACAGTGACCACCTGGCTTGACGAGGATTCAGCCATTGAGCCGTCTCAAGATAGGTGAGGTTCTTGTGGTCCGTGAAGACCAGTATTGGATGAGCTGCGCCTTCTAGTAGGTGTCTGCACTCCTGCAGAGCCAGCTTTATGGCCAGTAACTCCCGATCCCCAATTGAGTAGTTGCCCTCTGTGGGAGAAAACAGCTTAGTAGCCACATACCACAGTCTTGCCTTTGGAACCTATTTGGAACAGAAGTGCGCCAGCACCAACAGAGGAGGCATCCACCTCCAACGAAAACCATAGGGTCACATCAGGATGATGAAGAATTGAGGCTGACGTGAAGGCCTTCTTTAAGCTCTGCTTCTGGAGTCCACTACTTGGCATTCATGCCCTTTTTGGTGAGAGTAGAGATGGGAGCAGTCAATGATGAGAAGTTGGGAATGAACAGCTGGTAGAAGTTGGCGAATCCCAGGAAGTGCTGTATAGCCCTTAAGCCTCGAGGGCGTGGCCATTCCAGAACTGCCTTTACCTTCTTAGGATCCATTTTGAGGCCCTGATCGGAGATGATATAGCCCAGGAAGGGTAGAGACTTTCTTTCAAACAGGCACGTCTCCAGCTTGGCATATAGGTGATTCTCTCTTAAACGAAGCAACACTTGGCGGACATGTCTCTGATGAGTTACAGGATCTGGGGAAAAAATCAAAATGTCATCGGCATACACCACAACACAGACATAGAGGAGATCACGGAAAATGTCATTGATTCATTCTTGAAAAACCGCGGGGGCGTTACACAGGCCAAAGGGCGTAACCAGGTATTCGTAGTGCCCATCACATGTATTAAATGCAGTCTTCCACTCGTCACCCTGATGAATCCGGATTAGATTGTAAGCCCCCCGGTCTAATTTAAAAAAAATTTTTGCCCCCCCCCGTATGCGTTTAAACAGTTCGGAGATCAAAGGCAATGGGTATCTGTTCTTTACCGTAATCTAGTTGGGGCCCCGGTAGCCAATGCAGGGTCAGAGGTAACTGTCCTTCTTTTTGACAAAGAAAAACCCCGCCACAACCGGAGATGAGGATTTGCGTATGAAGCCCCTCTCTATATTCTCCTTAATATAGGCAGACATTGACTGGGTTTCAGGTAAGGAGAGAGGGTATACTCTACCGCGAGGACAAATCAGGAACCAAGTCAATAGGGCAATCATAAGCTCGATGTGGTGGCAACGTCTCTGTCTCCTTCTTGTCGAAGACATCAGAGAACTGAGAATGGCAGGAGGGCAACCCTGCCAATGACTGATGCGGAGGAGGCTGAAGTGGATGGATATGCCCCAGACAGCAGTTGAGGCACTTGGGACCCCACTGGAGAACCTCTTCCGAGTTCCAATCCAGGACTAGGGCGTGTAGACGGAGCCAAGGCAAACCCAGCAGCACGGGGTTGACGGCCTTGGGCAGGACAAACAAGGAGATGAGCTCAGAATGAAGAGCCCCCACTTGAAGCCTCAGCGGCTTGGTCACAGACAATATTTGGTCAGGCAGCGGCAATCTGTCTACCGAGGCAACGATCATCGTCTTCTTGAGAAGGGTAGTAGGCAAATGAAAAAGAGCCACATGGTCTTTACATATGAAATTGGCTGCGGAGCCAGAGTCCAGATAGGCAGAGACCAGATGGGGCCTCTCGCCAGCGACAATGGTCACAGGGATGAACAGCTTGGAGGAGAGTTCTCTATCAAATGCTGTGTCACCCAGGGTTGTCTCTCCAACCAATCCTAGGCGTTGGAGTTTTTTGGCTTCTGTGGACACAGGCGCACGACATGGCCAGCGAGGCCACAATATAAACAGAATCCAGAGGTGCACCTGCGCTGTTTCTCCTGGACCAATAGTTTGAGACGATCCACTTGCATCGGAACTCGGGTGGAGCAGCAGATGAAGACAAGAGGGGTTGCTGGAAGTTGGGAGTCAACCTAGGAAGTCTTCTCTCATGACGAACCTCTTGGGATCTCTCTCTGAGCCTCATGTCCACTCGGGTGGTGAGTAATATTAGGTCGTCCAAGATAGATGGTAGATCACGAGCAGCAAGTTCGTTTTTAATCTCGGATGACAGACCATGACAGAAGGAAGCTACTAACACCTCGTTGTTCCAGGACAGTTCTCCTGCCAGGGTCCGGAACTGGATGGTGTACTCGCCCACGGAGGTGTCCTCCTGGCGAAGGTTCAGCATAGAGGTAGCTGCCGACGAGACTCGTCCAGGCTCCTCGAACAAAGTACGGAATAATTGCATGAATCCCTGGAAGAAGTCTCGGGTCCCTGTCGTTCCCAGATTGGATTTGCCCATGCCAGGGCCTTGCCGGCAAGTAAGGAAATAATGAAGGCCATCCTGGCTCCATCTGTAGGAAATGCTCTGGCATGCAGGGTGAAGTGGATATGACACTGGTTAAGAAATCCCCTGTACGCGCTTGCGTCTCCATGATAACGAGGTGGAAGTGGCAGCGAGAACCGAGGATCAGAACCGATGCTGCCAGGAGGTGTAGCAGGAGGGTCAGTTGTGGAAGCTGGACCAGGAGCAGAGAAGGAAGCAGCTAGTGTCCCTAGTTGCTGTGCCATGGAGTCTACTGCCACCAGAAGTTGATCCTGTCATGATCGCAGATCCTGCAGGTCCTACTGCATGGCTTGAGAGGGTGACAGGCCCTTGAATTGACCAGTGGGGTCCATGGCCTGAGAGTACTGTCACGTAGCGGGATAGCAGCTGGTTTCGGAAATCAATAAAGCACTGTATTCTTCCCTGGAAGCAATCGTTTCAGGGACTAAAGCCTCTGTAATTTGGCATGTGATGCTATGTTCTTTGAACACTGACATTCAGTATGGTCTCATACCAGGTGAAGGGCACCATATTCAGGATACATGCGACGCAGATCCCGAATACGACTGTGTACATGAGGCCTTACTGAGATGTACATATTGAAAATCCAATACTCAACAATATTTAAACTATTTTGTGGAGCCATGTTACACTCAAGGCATTCTGTATAATTTAAAGATAAAAAGTATATATGTAGAACTCTTAATAGATTGAAATAGATTGTACACTTAAAAATAGATACCGATAGTTTAAGAAGCATCCACACGTCACTAGATGTCTGACTTTAGTTTTATTTTACAAAGAATTGAGAGAAGAGATCATATCTTTTCTAGCAGAAAATAAATGACTCTTTTTATCGTATTGTTAATTTAATGGAATGTGTGTACCATAAAAGAATTTCATATTTGTCTTTGAACTTCATTTACATAGTTATCTTCCCACTTTGTCAGGCTTAAAAGAAGAGGCTTTTTTAGAAAAAGTAGAGGAAGATTTGAGGCCTTGGAGACGTGAAGGTTTAATATATTGTGTCAGAGTTAATTAAAGTAACCTTATCACATCATGAATGTGAGCTTAGTGTCAGTCAGAAAGGGATTCCTCAGTTGCTGGCTTACTAGGGGCTTCCTGAAAATCTTATCTGACTTCACAGCTACGGCCAAACATTTTCCATCCTAGCAAAGTTCAGGGTTAAATATATATTATATATTGTGTCACTGCCCATAGGATTAACATCACAGTTCTAAATTTTCAGACAAAAAGTTATGTTTCACTTTATAATGTTTTTTAAAGGAACAGTGTCATCACAAATTATTTTTTTATATGTTAAAGATGTTAGTGCTTTATTAAAAACGTTTATATTTATTTGTGTGTTTGTGTTTTACTTTTTCTTATTTTTACACTTTTTCTTCCCTATGGGGGCTGCCATTTTTTGTTCCATTTCTGTATGTGTCGATTAACGACACATATAGACATGGAATACGGCAGCCACAGTCCCATAGGGACTGCGAACGGCTCCCGTCCCATTCACTTGTGTGTACGGCGTCTGTGTGGGAACTGCGCATGCGCCGCTCCCACACAGTCCAATTTGAAATTGGCGCCGTCCGGCGCCATTTTCCTGTGGACCGGAAGTCGCGGCCGGACAGTAATATTACTACTTCCGGTCGCGGCTTCCGGACTTGTGCACTTGGACCAGCGGCAGCAGACGGAGCGGACGGGCCGGAGGGAGCCGCGGCGGCAGGAGCAGGTAAGAGATTTCAATGTATATTCGTGTTTGTGTGTGTTTACTACTGTATGTAAACCTACTACACTGTGTGTTAGCTCAAAAAATGGCGACACACAGTGTAGGAGGTTACACCGTTCAAACCCCTCGTTTATCCCGGCACTAGCCAGGATAAAGGAGGGGGGGGGGGATGCTGAGAGCTCACTAGAGCGAGGGCTTTTTACCCAATTTTGCAATGCTGCAATTTTGGGAATAGCTCCATCTAGTGACCAGAAATGGGAAATGTTATAAATTAGAATTAATTTATAATATTTCCTGACTCGTGAAAAAAATAAAAAAAATTTGAACAATGTTTAATCACCCACACACTAAATGTTTAATTTTTTAAAAAAAAACATGTTTTTCTGGCAACACATTCCCTTTAAACTATTCTTTAAGTAACACCTTAATCACTTTACAGAGGCATATTTTCATAAAGTATGGTACAAAATGTGTTATTTTATATATATATATATATATATATATATATATATATATATATATATGTATATATATATATTTATATTAAAATTCAATTATACACTACCTGACCAAAAGTTTATAATTTTTTTCTGTTACTTATATAGAGCCAACATATTCCACAGCGCTGTACAGAGGTCCTTACTTGATGTTCCCATTGGGGATCACAATCTAAATTCCCTATCAGTATCTTTTTGGGTTGTGGGAGGAAACCGGAGTACCCGGAGAAATCCCACGCAAACATACAAACCCCATGCTACGGACACCTGATATCACACCTGTATGAGCTTGTTGCACATCCCATTCCAAAACCATGGGTGTTAATATAGAGTTGGGCACACTTTTGCAGCTATAACAACCTTCACGCATCTGGGAACGTTTTCCACAAGATCTTGGAGTGTGTCTGGGGAAATTTTTGCCCATTCAGCCATAAGAGCAGTTCTAAGGTCAAGCACTGATGTTAGACAAGAAAGTCTGTCTCGCAATTGCAAATTCATTCTAGAGGTATTGGATGGGGTTGAGGTCAGGGCTCTTTCCAGGCCAATTAAGTTTCTTTACAACAAACTTGTCAAACCATGTCTTTATGGACTTTGTTCTCTGCATAATTATTTGCATGCTGTAGCATTCACAATACTAGCCCAAACCCTGAAAAACAGCCTCAATTATCCCTTCTCCACCAAACTTTACAGTACACACTATGCATTCCGGTTAGTAGCGTTCCCCTGGTATCTATCCACCCTGGATTCATCCATCACACTGCCAGATAGAGAATTGTAATTAATCACGCCAGAGTCCAGTGGTGACGTGCTTTACACACGTGGCATTGGGCATGGAGATCTCAAGTTTGTGTGCAGCTGTTTTACAATGAAAACCCATTTCATGAAGCTCCTGAAGCACAGTTCTTGTGCTGATGTAGCTTCCATCTTGGTGCACTACATGCACCCATGTGACTGACACCCTTATAAAAGCTATATTTGTGTGTAATGATAATACTAAACAGTCACCCCCCACATGAATAGTAGGCGTGTGAGTGGGTGTTTTATCAGTATATTGCACCTGTGTAATCTCCCTCTATGTGGCATTGTGTTCTGTCTGCGTCCTGTTGGGAGGTGGTGTGTGTACCTGCCCTTATGAGTAAGTATGGCCTGTTCAGTGATTTTAAATTAATTTAGTACTTTTTCAGGGATTTGTTTGTAATAGGAGTGTAGGGACTCGCAATACGATGGGGACCATTGACGCGGGTTGCGAGCTTGTGTATTTTGGCCAAAATATTGACTAATACCTAATGTTTATCATTGATATTCATCGTTTACCATGGATATCTTCAGGATGCTGCCAGGTCTAGTGTTGCTGGAGAATGGTGTGTCAGTATATTGGAAGGTGCTGGGCAGCCCACCTAATCTACTATTATGGGTGTGACTAATAGGCTGTAAGCCAGCATGGTGCACTACATGCAACCATGTGACTGACACTTATAAAAGCTACATTTGTGTGCAATGTTAATACTAAGCTGCCACCCATCTCATGAATAGTAGGCGTGTGAGTGGGTGTTCATCAGTATATTGCACCTGTGTAATCTCCCTCTATGTAGCATTGTGTTCTGTCTGCGTCCTGTTGGGAGGTGGTGTGTGTACCTGCCCTTATGAGTAAGTATGGCCTGTTCAGTGATTTTAAATTATAATATTTTTTTTAGTGATTTGATGTGACTTTCAGAGGCAGTTTAGAAGTCACTAGTGAGTGATGTAACAAAGCATAGGCAATTTTTGCGTGCCACAGGCTTCAGCACTCGGCAGTATCGATCTATGAGTTTGCGTGGTTTACCACTTTGTTGCTGATCGATTGTTAGTCTTTTAGATTGCCCTGCCCGCTTTCGGATGTGGCAGAGAGGACCCCTTTTGCCTCGGGGCCCCGATGCAGCTGAAATAGCGGTCTGTCCGGCCAGGGATAATGTACATTAGTAAGTTGTTTTTCTAATAATTGCTGTTTCTTAAACTTCATTAACAAGAACCGGGACAACACCTTTAAAGCATACCATGACTTCAGAAAGCTTCTGATATGTCATAGGGCTCCATCATCCCCACTTGAACAAAGCAGATAAATTCCTTGTTACAGCGCACAGTAACTTTTGGCACGATTTTACTCGGGAGAGCTCAAGACGGCCAAATATATTGCTAGTTTACCATTATCTTCAGCTCTCCCAAGTAAAGCCAGGAGCTGAAGTTGCTATGCACACTTCATGTTGGCTTAAAATCTAGCAAACACCACAACTGGGAACTGCCTTATTAATTTCCTTGGAATCCATGCAGCGGTGCTATGAATTTTTTCCACTTTTTTATTACCTTGATATCTCTGCAAAAGTGAAAGTTTTACTTTTAATAAGACTAGAGAAAGACACTTAACTTTAAATACTCTAAGTATAAAAAAGATCCATGACCTGAATTACCATCTGTCACATATAAGCATCTCAGCTGTCCAGCTCCGGGGAGCCCTGTAGAAGACTTTTCTCCTACAGATGGGACAGTTATGCACTGATGTGTATGGTTCACTAATCTGACCATGGTACATATGATTCTACATTATTTTATTATTTACTGTTTTTGACTGAAATATAAAAACAAGAAATATATTGTTTAACTCAAATTCCCTGTATTTATTTCCGTGTATTTAAATCTTCAACTCTGATCACACTTATTTATGGCCCTGTATATTGCACCTGAAGTTGTGGCCTCTGTTAAAAATTCCATGAAAAATAGTAAGAAGCAATGAGAAACAATATTTCATTCTTTCATGTTTTGTTAGCAGAGGGATATGAGTCAAGAGCATTGAATTTTTGGGGTAAACACAGCATGTGTAAAGGGAACCGGTCAATAGATTTTAAGATGCTTAACCACCAGCATGTCATTATACTGCTGGGGTTTATCGTCCTAGCATTTTGTCCAAAAATAAGTTATAATACTGCATGCGCTGTATGTAAATTACTAGAGAAGATTCTTGAGATGAGCCCAACAGTATCCTGCACATACTCAGTGCTCAGATGAAGCTGAGGCCAGTACCCTTGGACTCATCTCAGGACTCTTCTCTTATAATTTACATACAGTGTGAGTTTTTTTACAACTTCTTTTTAGACAAAATGCTAAAACGGACAGTTTTGAGAGGGGCATGTTTAGGACAATAAACCCCAGCAGTGTAATGACATGCTTGTGGTTCAATGTCCTAAAATATAGTGACAGGTTCTCTTTAACCCCTTCCCTCTTTAGCCACTTTTGATCTTCCTGACAGAGCCTCATTTTTCAAATCTGACATGTTTCACTTTATGTGGTAATAACGTCGGAATGCTTTTACCTATCCAAGCGATTCTGAGACTGTTTTCTCGTGACACATTGGACTTCATGTTACTGGCAAAATTTGCTCGACATGTTCAGTATTTAATTGTGAAAAACACCAAAATTTAGCGAAAAATTGCAAAAATTAGCATTTTTCTCAACTTAAATGTATCTGCTTGTAAGACAGGCAGGTATACCACACAAAATTGTTGTTAACTAACATCCCCCATATGTCTACTTTAGATTGGCATCATTTTTTGAACATCCTTTTATTTTTCTAGGACGTTACAAGGCTTTGAATTTTAGCAGCAATTTCTCACATTTTCAAGAAAATGTCAAAAGGCTATTTTTAGAGGGGCCAGTTCAGTTGCGAAGTGGCTTTGAGGGCCTTATATATTAGAAACCCCCAAAAAGTCACTCCATTTTAAAAACTTCACCCCTCAAAGTATTCAAAACAGCATTTAGAAAATGTCTTAACCCGTTAGACTTTTCACAGGAATTAAAGCAAAGTAGAGGTGAAATTTACAAATTTCATATTTTCTTGCAGAAAATAACTTTTAATCCAATTTTCTTTATAACACAGAAAGTTTTACCAGAGAAATGCACTCAATATTTATTGCCCAGGTTCTGCAGTTTTAAGAAATATCCCACATGTGGCCGTAGCGTGCTACTGGACTGAAGCACCGGCCTCAGAAGCAAATGAGCACCTAGTGGATTTTGGGGCCTTATTTTTATTACAGTATATTTTAGGCACCATGTCAGGTTTGAAGGGCTCTTCCGGTGCCAAAACAGTGGAAATCCCCCAAAAGTGGCCCCATTTGGGAAACTACATGTAATGGCAGGAAGGAGGTGAAGGGAAAGTGAGCCCTAATCTACCCACCGCCCTGTCCCTGCCTACTTGCAACGACCCGCCCTAGGCGACGAGGTACAACTGGGCGGCGGTCCCTACGCTGGCTAAGTGCACAGGAAGACAAACAGGGAACACGCAAGGGAAGGGGCAGTAGCCACGGAACGCCACGAGGGAACGGGGCGGCGAACGAACAGTCAGGACCAGGACGAAGTGAGTACACCCGAGCGGGCACGGAGACAGAAGCAAGCCAGGGGCAAAGCAAAGCAGGTCAAGCAGAACTGCAGCAAGGCAGAAGCACGGCAGAAGCAGGCTGGAGCAAGCAGCAGTGGGGCCAGGAATCCAAAAGAATTACAAGCACTGAGGGAGAGCACAGGGCAGGTAATAAAGGGCAGGGGGCGGAGCTAACTCTGACAGACCAGGCCGCGATAGGCTCTCCCACTCCTGAGCCTGCCACCCTGGTTGGTGGGAGATGGTGTCAGTCGAACAGGTCTGGCATCAGGTGTGGATTGATTAATCCCAGGAGTATAGCTAGATGAAGTACCTGGCAGATCCCTAACAGTACTCCCCCTTTTATGAGGGGCCACCGGACCCTTACTAAGGGGACCCGGTTTAGTGGGGAAGAGGAGGTGGAACCTCCTGATCAATACCCCAGCGTGAACATCACGGGCAGGTACCCAAGTCCTCTCCTCCGGCCCGTATCCTCTCCAATGGACCAGGTACTGGAGGGAGCCCTGGACCATCCTACTGTCCATAATCTTGGCCACCTCGAATTCCACCCCCTCAGGGGTGAGAACGGGAACAGGAGGTATCCTCGAGGGGGACCAGGACGGGGAGCAGCGTTTAAGGAGGGAGGCATGGAAGACGTCATGTATGCGAAAGGATGGGGGGAGCTCCAGACGGAAGGATACAGGGTTGAGGACTTCAATGATCTTATAAGGTCCAATAAATCGGGGAGCAAACTTCCTGGACGGGACCTTAAGGCGCAAGTTCCTGGACGACAACCAGACCAAATCCCCGACGACAAACCGGGGGTTAGCAGAACGTCTAGTATCCGCCTGAATCTTTTGTGCGCTCTGGGACGCCTCTAGGTTCTTCTGAACCTGGGCCCAGACAGTGCACAGTTCCCGATGAACCTCCTCTACCTCAGGATTATTGGAACAACCAGGGGAGACGGAGGAGAACCTTGGGTTAAACCCGAAATTACAGAAAAACGGGGAGACCCCTGACGAGTTACTGACCCGGTTATTCAGGGAAAATTCAGCAAGGGGAAGGAATGAGACCCAATCGAATTGACAGTCAGAGATGAAGCACCTTAAATATTGTTCCAGGGATTGGTTGGTCCTTTCCGTTTGGCCATTAGTTTCGGGATGGAAGGCGGAGGAGAAGGACAGATCAATCTCCAACTTTTTACAAAAAGCTCTCCAAAATAAGGAAACAAATTGTACCCCTCTGTCAGAAACGATATTGACTGGGGCCCCATGGAGACGCAGGATGTGTTTCACAAACAAAGAAGCTAACGTCTTGGCGTTAGGTAGCTTCTTAAGGGGCACAAAGTGGCACATCTTGCTGAAGCGGTCGACTACCACCCACACCACCGACTTGCCCTGAGATGGAGGCAAATCGGTGATAAAATCCATGGAGATATGGGTCCAAGGTCTCTGGGGAATGGGCAAGGAACGTAGTAGGCCCGCAGGTCGGGACCTAGGGGTTTTGGACCTAGCGCAAACCTCACAAGCGGCGACGTAAGCCCTAACATCTTTAGGCAACCCAGGCCACCAATAGTTTCTGGTAATGAGGTGTTTGGTGCCCAAGATGCCAGGATGACCAGATAGAGCGGAGTCATGGTTTTCCCTGAGTACCCTCAGCCGGTATTGCAGGGGAACAAACAGTTTGTCCCCAGGGACGTTCCCGGGAGCTGCACCCTGATCAGCCGCGATATCAGAAGCTAAATCAGAATCCGTGGCAGAGACGATTATACCAGGGGGTAAAATACAAGCAGGATCCTTCTTGGAAGGAGGATTGGCCATGAAACTACGTGACAGAGCGTCAGCCTTAATATTCTTGGACCCAGCCCTATAGGTAACCAAGAAATTAAATCTGGTAAAGAATAGTGCCCACCGAGCTTGTCTAGGATTAAGCCTCCGGGCCGATTCTAGGAAAACCAGATTCTTGTGATCCGTAAGGACCGTTACCTGGTGTCTGGCCCCCTCCAGGAAGTGCCGCCACTCCTCAAAAGCCCATTTAATGGCTAGAAGTTCGCGGTTGCCAATATCATAGTTACTCTCCGTGGGCGAAAACTTCCTAGAGAAGTAAGCACAGGGGCGGAGATGGGTGAGGGAGCTGGTACCCTGGGACAAGACGGCCCCCACTCCCACCTCGGAAGCGTCAACCTCCACAATAAATGGCTCCTCTTGGTTGGGCTGAATCAGCACGGGGGCCGAGATAAAGCACTTCTTGAGAGTCTCAAAGGCCTGGACGGCCTCAGGGGGCCAATGGAGGACATCGGCACCCTTGCGGGTAAGGTCCGTAAGAGGCTTAGCGACGACCGAGAAGTTGGCAATAAATCTCCTGTAATAGTTGGCGAACCCTAAAAAACACTGTAACGCCTTAAGGGAGGCAGGTTGGACCCATTCCGCCACAGCTTGAACCTTGGCAGGGTCCATGCGGAATTCATGAGGAGTGAGGATTTGCCCTAAAAATGGTATCTCCTGTACCCCAAAGACACATTTTTCAGTCTTAGCAAACAGATTATTCTCCCGAAGGACCTGGAGCACCTTCCTGACATGCTCCACGTGGGAGGACCAGTCCTTGGAAAACACCAGTATGTCATCAAGGTACACAACAAGAAAATTACCCAGGTACTCTCTCAGGATTTCATTAATAAAATTCTGGAAGACAGCAGGGGCATTACACAACCCAAAGGGCATGACCAGGTATTCGAAATGACCCTCGGGTGTGTTGAACGCAGTTTTCCACTCATCCCCCTCTTTGATGCGGATAAGGTTATATGCCCCCCGTAGATCGAACTTAGAAAACCATTGGGCTCCCTGAACCTGATTAAAAAGATCCGGAATCAAAGGAAGTGGGTACTGGTTCCTTACGGTGACCTTATTCAGGTTACGATAATCAATGCACGGCCTAAGACCACCATCCTTCTTCCCCACGAAGAAGAAGCCAGCACCTACAGGAGAAGTCGAGGGGCGAATGAAACCCTTGGCCAGGCATTCTTGGATATACACCCTCATCGCTTCACGTTCAGGACATGAAAGATTAAATATCCTACCCTTAGGAAGCTTGGCACCAGGCACCAAATCGATAGCACAATCGTAATCTCTATGGGGGGGCAACACCTCGGAGGCCTCCTTAGAAAACACATCGGCGAAGTCCTGAACAAACTCAGGAAGCGTGTTTACCTCCTCCCGGGGAGAAATAGAGTTAACGGAAAGACATGACATAAGACATTCATTACCCCATTTGGTGAGATCCCCAGTATTCCAATCAAATGTTGGATTATGCAACTGCAACCAGGGAAGGCCTAAAACCAGATCAGACGATAATCCCTGCATCACCAGTACAGAGCACTGCTCCAAATGCATGGAGCCAACCAGGAGTTCAAAAACAGGAGTATGCTGAGTAAAATAACCATTAGCAAGGGGAGTGGAGTCGATTCCTACTACAGGGATAGGATAAGGTAAATCAATACAAGGCATCTTTAGAGACATAGCAAATTCCACAGACATGGTATTAGCAGATGAGCCAGAATCCACGAAAGCACTGCCCGTGGCAGACCGGCCAGCAAACGAGACCTGAAAGGGAAGCAAAATTTTATTGCGTTTCACATTAACGGGAAATACCTGTGCGCCCAAGTGACCTCCCCGATGATCACTTAGGCGCGGAAGTTTTCCGGCTTCTTATTCTTGCGCCTGGGACAGGTGTTCAGTAGATGCTTGTCGTCCCCACAGTAGAAGCAGAGACCATTCATTCTGCGAAACTCCCTACGTTGTCGAGGGGACATGGAGGCCCCGAGTTGCATAGGTACCTCCGAGTCCTCCGTGGAGGGGCGAGGAGACGGGACCTCGGGGGGGATCGCAGAAAAGTCAGAGGGGAGCACACTGAAGCGTTCTAGCTGACGTTCCCTGAGACATCGGTCAAGTCGTACTGCTAGGGCCATAACCTGGTCAAGGGAGTCAGGCGAGGGGTAGCTAACCAGCAGATCCTTCAGGGCGTCAGATAATCCTAACCTAAACTGGCACCTTAGGGCCGGATCGTTCCACTGAGAAGCTACGCACCACTTCCTAAAATCAGAACAGTATTCCTCAACCGGTCTCCTACCCTGACGTAAGGTCACCAGCTGACTCTCGGCTAAAGCAGTCCTGTCAGTCTCGTCGTAAATGAGTCCGAGGGCAGAGAAAAAACGATCAACAGAGGAAAGTTCAGGGGCGTCAGGAGCCAAGGAGAAGGCCCACTCTTGGGGCCCTTCCTGGAGTCGGGATATGATGATACCCACCCGCTGGTTCTCGGAACCTGAGGAGTGGGGCTTTAGGCGGAAATACAGTCTGCAACTCTCCCGGAAGGAGAGAAACGTCTTACGGTCCCCTGAAAACCGGTCAGGTAACTTGAGGTCGGGTTCTAGAGGTGAGGTGAGGGGTACTACTAAAGCAGCGTCACCCTGATTGACCCTTTGGGCCAGGGCCTGGACCTGTAGGGAGAGGCCCTGCATCTGCTGGGTCAGGGTCTCAAGGGGGTCCATGACAGCGTCAGCGTAGGAGAAATGGTAGACTAGGTAAGGGCTTGTAATTATGTAGTGGCAGGAAGGAGGTGAAGGGAAAGTGAGCCCTAATCTACCCACCGCCCTGTCCCTGCCTACTTGCAACGACCCGCCCTAGGCGACGAGGTACAACTGGGCGGCGGTCCCTACGCTGGCTAAGTGCACAGGAAGACAAACAGGGAACACGCAAGGGAAGGGGCAGTAGCCACGGAACGCCACGAGGGAACGGGGCGGCGAACGAACAGTCAGGACCAGGACGAAGTGAGTACACCCGAGTGGGCACGGAGACAGAAGCAAGCCAGGGGCAAAGCAAAGCAGGTCAAGCAGAACTGCAGCAAGGCAGAAGCACGGCAGAAGCAGGCTGGAGCAAGCAGCAGTGGGGCCAGGAATCCAAAAGAATTACAAGCACTGAGGGAGAGCACAGGGCAGGTAATAAAGGGCAGGGGGCGGAGCTAACTCCGACAGACCAGGCCGCGATAGGCTCTCCCACTCCTGAGCCTGCCACCCTGGTTGGTGGGAGATGGTGTCAGTCGAACAGGTCTGGCCTCAGGTGTGGATTGATTAATCCCAGGAGTATAGCTAGATGAAGTACCTGGCAGATCCCTAACACTACACACCTCAAGGAAATTATCTAGGGGTATAGTGAGCATTTTGACAGCACAGGTTTTTTACAGAAATTATTGGAATTAGGCCGTGAAAATTAAAATCTAAATTTTTTCAAAGAAAATGTAGGTTTAGAGATTTTTTTTCTCATTTCCACAAGGACTAAAGGAGAAAAGGCACCACCAAATTTGTGAAGCAATTTCTCCCGAGTAAAAAAATACCCCACATGTGGTAATAAACGGATGTTTGGACACACGGCAGGGCTAAGAAGGGATGGAGCACCATTTGGCTTTTGGAGTTCACATTTAGCAGGAATTGTTTGCAGAGGCCATGTCACATTTACAAAGCCCCTGAGGGGACAAAACAGTGGAAACCCCCACAAGTGACCCCATTTTGGAAACTACACCCATTAAGGAAATTATCTAGGGGTATAGTGAGCGTTTTTACCCCACAGGTTTTTTGCAGAAATTATTGGAAGTAGGCCCTGAAAATAAAAATCACATTTGCAAAGCCCCTGGGGGCCAAAACAGTGAAAACGCCCAAAAGTGACTCCATTTAGGAAACTACACCCCTCGAGGAATTCATCTAGGGGTGTAGTAAGCATTTTGACCCCATAGATGTTTCATAGAATTTATTAGAATTGGGCAGTGAAAATAAAAACAATCCTTTTTCTTCAATAAGACGTAACTTTAGCGCAAAATTTGTCATTTTCTCAACAAATAAAGGAAAAAAAGAACCCAACATTTGTAAAGCAATTTCTCCCACGTACGGCAATACCCCATATGTGGTCATAAACTGCTGTTTGGGCACACGGCATGGCTCAGAAGGGAAGGAGCGCCATTTGGAGTGCAGATGTTGCTGGATTGGTTTCTGGGCACCTGTTGGCCCAAAACAGTGGCAACCCCCCAGAAGTGACCCAATTTTGGAAATGACACCCCTCAATGCATTTACCAAGTGATGTAGTAAGCATGTTAACCCTGCAGGTGTTTAGTGTGCACTCGATGTTGCAGAGTGAAAATGAGATTTTTCCATAGATATGCCAATATGTGGTGCCCAGCTTGTGCCACCATAACAAGACAGCTCTCTAATTATTATGCAGTGTTTCCCGGTTTTAGAAACACCCTACATGGGGCACTAATCTTTTGCCTGGACATTCGACCAGGCTCAGGAGTGAAAGCGTACCATGTAAAATTGAGGCCTAATTTGGTGATTTACAAAGTATTGGTTCACAACTGCAGAGGCTCAGATGTGAAATAATAAAAAGAAACCCCTGAGAAGTGACCCCATTTGTAAACTACACCCCTCAAGGCATTTATTAATGGGTGTAGTGAGTATTTTCACCCCACAGGTCTTTTCCATAAATGATTGTACTGCGGATGGTGCAAATTAAAAATTTATATTTTTCCCTAGATATGCCATTTCAGTGACAAATATGTCATGCCCAGCTTATGCTACTGGAGACACACACCCCAAAAATTGTTAAAAGGGTTCTCCCGGGTATGACGATGCCATATATGTGGAAGGAAACTGTTGTTTGGGCACATTGTAGGGTTCAGAGCAGAGGGAGCGCCATTTGGCTTTTGGAGAGCGGATTATGCTTAGTAGTAGCTTTGTTTGATTATTGCTGGTGTTTCCATTTATAATGTGGGGGTATATGTAAGCTGGGCAGAGTACATCAGGGGCAAAGTCAGATTGCATAATAGTGGGGTAAAAAAACAATAAAATGATCCATAGATGTGTGTTACACTGTGAAGCAATCCTTTCTGCACAGGCCGGTGTCGCACTGATATATGGCGTCCTTTCTTATCCCCCTTTTGGTCCACACTCCGCACCTTTGCAGTTTGGGGAACTTTGCTGGAAAGTGTTGTCCTGGGCACCCTCACTTCCAGCAGATATGTTTGGGCCCTCCCCTTCCTGGTTCCCTAATTTTAGGTCCTTGATAAATCGCCTCTTGAAACAGAAGAAATGTTCCCCTCGGGCCGGAACAACTGCATATTTTTTATTTCCTGACTTATGGAAGCCTTAACTAATTTTATTTTTTCATAGACATAGTGGTATGAGGGCTTTTTTTTGCGAGACGAGCTGTAGTTATTATTGGTACCATTTTGGGTTACATGCGACAATTTGATCACCTTTTATCCTATTTTTTGGGAGGCCAGGTAAACAAAAAAACGCAATTCTGGCATAGTTTTTTTTTAGTTTATTTTATATAGCGTTCACCACGAGTTATAAATTACATGTTAACTTTATTCTGCGGGTGAGTACGATTCCGGCAATACCTAATTTATAGCACTTTTTTATGTTTTACAACTTTTTGCACAATAAAATTACTTTTGTAAAAAGAATGTATTTTTTCTGTCGCCAAGTTGTGAGAATCATAACTTTTTAACTTTTTTGTCGACGGAGCTGTATGAGGGCTTGTTTTTTGCTAGATGAGCTACAGTGTTTATAGGTACCATTTTTGGATACGTGCGACTTTTTGATCACTTCAATTCCAATATTTGTAGGTCAAAGTGACCAAAAACAGAAACTCTGGTAAAGTTTTTTACGTTTTTTTTTACGCTGTTCACCGCGTGTAATAAATAATCTAATATTTTGATACCTCAGGTCGTTACAGTCGCTGCGATACCAAATATGTATGGTTTATTATTATTTTTCAATAATAAAGGACTTGATAAGGGAACAGGGCGATTGTGTTTTATTTTATTACTTGAAACTTTTATTGTATTCACTAATTTTTTTACGCTTTTTTATACTTTTTTTTACTTTTTTTTACACTTTTTCTCAAGTTCCACTAGGAGACTTGACGGTCCAACTGTCAGATAATTTTTTTTCTAATACATTGCACTACCTACAAAGTGCAATGTATTAGATCTGTCAGTTATTCACTGACAGCAAGCCGATTAGGCTTCGCCTCCCGGCGGGGCCTAATCGGCTTCCATAATGGCAGAGCAGGAGGCCATTGTGTCTCCTGCTGCCATAGCAGCAGTCGCCAGTGCTGATTGCCTGTCAGGGCTGGCGATCTGCTAGTAACCGCTAAGATGCAGCAATCGCTTTTGCATCGAAGGGGTTAATGGCAGTGATCGGAGCTAGTTCCGGTTCCCGCCATTACAGGTGGATGTCAGCTGTAACATAAAGCTGACTTCCACCGCTGATGACGTCGGATCAGCTCCTGAGCCGGCGCCATCTTGCCGGCAGCTACGAAAGCTGATCAGGCTCCGCCGCCGGGCGGATCTTGACCGGCTTCCATGCTAGGCAGACCGGGAGGCCAGTATGAGGCCTCCAGATGCCATTGCAGCCACCGGAACCCCCGACAATTTCATTGCTGGGGTTCCGATGAGCTGCAAACAGCTTAAATGTGGCGATCACGTTTGAACACTGCATTGAAGGGGTTAATGGCGGGGATCGAAGCTAATTTCGGTCCCCGCCATTACAGCTGGATGTTAGCTGTCAGATACAGCTGAGATCCAGCGATGATGGCGCCGACTCAGCTTCTGAGCCGGTGCCAAAAATTTGGCGTAAGTATACGACATTTTGCGGGAAGGACTGGCTTTCCATGTCGTATACTTACGACAAATGTCGGGAAGGCGTTAAAAGAGAAAGGGATATTCCTGATAAAAGACACAAACAAGATGTGAGGGATCAAGAAAACAGGTGGCTTTGGTGGGCATATTAATGACAGTGACTTAATCCTCTGTACAGTGTCACATGCTAAAATACAACAGGTCACACGTGTGGAATAAACCAGTTGGCAGAATGTATAATATACTAGTTCTTCTCAATGAATTAGAATATCATCAAAACGTTAATTTATTTCAGTAGTTCAAATAATTGAAATAATTGTTATTAAACCAGGTATTGGTACTTTTGGCACCTGCCCACACTGCCAAAAGTACCAATACCTGGTTTAATAACCACAGTATCACTGTGCTTGATTGGCCAGAAAACTTGCCTGACCTAAACCCCATAGAGAATCTATGGGGTATTGTCAAGAGGAAGATGAGAGACACCAGACCCAACAATGCAGACGAGCTGAAGGCCACTATCAAAGCAACCTGGGCTTCCATAACACCTCAGCAGTGCCACAGGCTGATCGCCTCCATGCCATGCCGCATTGATGCAGTAATTCATGTAAAAGAGCCCCGACCAAGTATTGAGTGCAAATACTGTACATACTTTTCAGTAGACCAACATTTCGGTATTAAAAATAATTTTTTAAATTGGGTTTATATAATATTCTGAGAGACTACATTTTGGGTTTTCATTAACTGTTAGCCATATTCAACATTAAAAGAAAAAAATGCTGGAAATAAATCACTCTGTGTGTAATAAATCTATATTATATATGAGTTTCACTTTTTGGATTTAATTACTGAAATAAATTAACTTTTTGATGATATTCTAATTAATTGAGAAGGACTAGTATATCTTAACATCTTATTGTTTTTTTAATTTCCCCGATTATCTAAAAAAATGAAGCAATAGGTCTTGATTAAAAAAAAAAAAATTGAAATCACCCATGATGAGTGTCAGGAAACGAAATATGAAAGCCAGGCAGAGATGTAGTCAAGGAAAAGATTGGAGAGTCGGAAAGGACGTTAATTGTGACTTCATTTAGCTATGCTTCTAGGGGAGAATATCTCTGTAATACACCATAAGATGCCATACCATGGAACATGCCATGATTTTTTTGTCTCACAGATTCTGCATGAACCAATTAAAAAAAACTTTATTGGAAATCGGGAGCACACAAGAGTAGAGAATGGGCCCAAAGATTTATTTTGTGACTCTATCCCAGATCTGTATGACACAGATCCGTAATACTGTTGTGTGCATAAAGCCAAGATGTATAGTGATGTAGTTCAGGCCAGTGATTTGCATCTTGGTATGTGTCCCTCCACTGTCTTTCCCTTATCTAGCAGAGGATACCTTAGCCCACTTGTTTTTCCAACCTTTGCAACCTTTACTGCTATACCACTATAGCTTTAGGGTATATTCAGATGTAGCGGTCATGTCATAATTTATTGCTGTGACAACTGCAAAATCATGGCAAAATGCAGCAGTGTTTGTGAAATTCCTTCACAACTGCAGCATTTTGCTGTAATTTGGTGGTAGTCGCAGCAAAAAAACACTATAAAAACATGACCACTACATCTAAATGTTCCCTTAGGCTACTACACCACTAAATATATATATATTTGTTCATCTACTCACATAACCATATGTTAGGGAATTACAGACATTTTATACAATTTTTCTGAAATGTTAAACTGCTTACATTTTGCCTAGGTTTGAAACAATTGAAATTCCGGGATTCAATATTTTAGTCTTGCTGGTCAGTTTTACATTAACATAAAATGTGATTTGTTAGGACTGTTGTAAGTACTTTCTCTTTGTGTTTGAAACTTTATTTTTGCATGTGTTCATATTGAAAAATTGTCCATTGCATTGTCTAAGAGATCCCAGGTGCAAAATTCTGAAACCAAAACAAACCTCATTTTGCGTATGTTGGATGAGCTTGTTTGCAAGCTGTAGCCATTCCTGTAGCTTGCAATTAACCTAATGATAACTCTTGAACGCCAGCAAATGCATTAGTAAATAACATGTTTGTTACAATCAACAAAACCTCCCCGGCTAAGATTCAATTATGGATGTATGGAAATAAAAGTTATTATGATTATAATAGAGAAAATTTACAACTTGCTGGTTAGCAATATTGTCTTTGTCCGTGATGTGATCTAAACACTCACTGCAATATTTTCTAAATTGATAGAACAACATTGAAGTTTCATATATGAAATCCACATATTCGGAAACTCCAGAGTCTCGAAAATGAACTCTGTCCAAGTTTTCACATAAAAACAGTTATTTACTTATTAGAGCTATGCACCCTGTTGCCCTGATGAATGGATTACAATATTCCAGATACAAGCCAATATATATATATACACTACCGTTCAAAAGTTTAGGGTCACTTAGAAATTTCCTTATTTTTGCAAGAAAAGCACAGTTTTTTTCAATGAAGATAACATTAAATTAATCAGAAATACACTCTATACATTGTTAATGTGCTAAATGACTATTCTAGCTGCAAACGTCTGTTTTTTAATGCAATATCTACATAGGTGTATAGAGGCCCATTTCCAGCAACCATCACTCCAGTGTTCTAATGGTACATTGTGTTTGCTAACTGTGTTAGAAGGCTAATGGATGATTAGAAAACACTTGAAAACCCTTGTGCAATTATGTTAGCACCGCTGTAAACAGTTTTTCTGTTTAGAGGAGCTATAAAACTGACCTTCCTTTGAGATAGTTGAGAATCTGGAGCATTACATTTGTGGGTTCGATTAAACTCTAAAAATGGCTAGAAAAAGAGAGCTTTCATGTGAAACTCGACAGTCTATTCTTGTTCTTAGAAATTAAGGCTATTCCATGCGAGAAATTGCCAAGAAACTGAAGATTTCCTACAACGGTGTGTACTACTCCCTTCAGAGGACAGCACACACAGGCTCTAACCAGAGTAGAAAGAGAAGTGTGAACGGTAGTGTATATATATATATATATATATACACACACTACCGTTCAAAAGTTTGGGGTCACCCAGACAATTTTGTGTTTTCCATGAAAACTCACACTTATATTTATCAAATGAGTTGCAAAATGACTAGAAAATATAGTCAAGACATTGACAAGGTTAGAAATAATGATTTTTATTTGAAATAATAATTTTCTCCTTCAAACTTTGCTTTCGTCAAAGAATGCTCCATTTGCAGCAATTACAGCATTGCAGACCTTTGGCATTCTAGCTGTTAATTTGCTGAGGTAATCAGGAGAAATTTCACCCCATGCTTCCAGAAGCCCCTCCCACAAGTTGGATTGGCTTGATGGGCACTTCTGCGTACCATACGGTCAAGCTGCTCCCACAACAGCTCTATGGGGTTGAGATCTGGTGACTGCGCTGGCCACTCCATTACAGATAGAATACCAGCTGCCTGCTTCTTCCCTAAATAGTTCTTGCATAATTTGGAGGTGTGCTTTGGGTTATTGTCCTGTTGTAGGATGAAATTGGCTCCAATCAAGCGCTGTTCACAGGGTATGGCATGGCGTTGCAAAATGGAGTGATAGCCTTCCTTATTCAAAATCCCTTTTACCTTGTACAAATCTCCCACTTTACCAGCACCAAAGCAACCCCAGACCATCACATTACCTCCACCATGCTTGACAGATGGCGTCAGGCACTCTTCCAGCATCTTTTCAGTTATTCTGCGTCTCACAAATGTTCTTCTGTGTGATCCAAACACCTCAAACTTCGATTTGTCTGTCCATAACACTTTTTTCCAATCTTCCTCTGTCCAATGTCTGTGTGCTTTTGCCCATATTAATCTTTTCCTTTTATTAGCCAGTCTCAGATATGGCTTTTTCTTTGCCACTCTGCCCTGAAGGCCAGCATCCCGGAGTCGCCTCTTCACTGTAGACGTTGACACTGGCGTTTTACGGGTACTATTTAATGAAGCTGCCAGTTGAGGACATGTGAGGCGTCTATTTCTCAAACTGTAAAGGATCTGCCAGGCACAACTTCTGTGTATACGCCCATGGGTAATCAGTCTGCACCTGGTTCTATGTCTCTGAGACTGATTCCATCTTCCACCACTCAGGATGGCAGGCCTAGGAGTGGGAGAGCCTATCGCAGCCTGGCCAGACGGAGCTAGCTCCCGCCCCCTCTGTCTATTTATACCTGCCTTTCCTGTTCCTCCTTTGCTTGTGATTCTTCTCGTGTGGTTTCCTGGCCTTGCTGCAGCTTCTAGCGATTTGACCTTGCTTCATACTGACCCCGGCTTACTGACTACTCTCCTGCTCTGCGTTTGGTACCTCGTACATTCCTGGTTTGACTCGGCTCGTTCACCTCTCTTGTTGCTCACGGTGTTGCCGTGGGCAACTGCCCCATTTCCCTTGCTCGTGTCCCCTTGTCTGTTTGTCTGTCGTGCACCTACTGAGCGTAGGGACCGTCGCCCAGTTGTACCCCGTCGCCTAGGGCGGGTCGTTGCAAGTAGGCAGGGACTGAGTGGTGGGTAGATTAGGGCTTACTGTCTGTTTCCCTACCCCCTGTCATTACATAATCACAAGCCCTGGAGTTGCCCCCATCATTTCGTATACACGACGTGTTTCATACCTCCCTCCTTAAACGCTGCTCCCCGTCCTTGCCTCCCTCGAGGAAACCTCCTGTTCCCGTTCTCACCCCTGAGGGGGTGGAATTCGAGGTGGCCAAGATTGTGGACAGCAAGATGGTCCAAGGCTCCCTCCAGTACCTTGTCCATTGGAGAGGATACGGGCCTGAGGAGAGGACTTGGGTATCCGCCCGGGATGTTCACGCTGGGGTATTGGTCAGGAAGTTCCACCTTCGTTTCCCCAATAAACCAGGTCCACTTAGAAAGGGTCCGGTGGCCCCTCATAAAGGGGGGGGTACTGTAAAGGATCTGCCAGGCGCAACTTCTGTGTATACGCCCATGGGTAATCAGTCTGCACCTGGTTCTATGTCTCTGAGACTGGCTCCATCTTCCACCACTCAGGATGGCAGGCTTAGGAGTGGGAGAGCCTATCACAGCCTGGCCAGACGGAGCTAGCTCCCGCCCTCTGTCTATTTATACCTGCCTTTCCTGTTCCTCCTTTGCTTGTGATTCTTCTCGTGTGGTTTCCTGGCCTTGCTGCAGCTTCTAGCTATTTGACCTTGCTTCATACTGACCCCGGCTTACTGACTACTCTCCTGCTCTGCGTTTGGTACCTCGTACACTCCTGGTTTGACTCGGCTCGTTCACCTCTCTTGTTGCTCACGGTGTTGCCGTGGGCAACTGCCCCATTTCCCTTGCTTGTGTCCCCTTGTCTGTTTGTCTGTCGTGCACCTACTGAGCGTAGGGACCGTCGCCCAGTTGTACCCCGTCGCCTACGGCGGGTCGTTGCAAGTAGGCAGGGACTGAGTGGTAGGTAGATTAGGGCTCACTGTCTGTTTCCCTACCCCCCTGTCATTACACAAACTAGAGACTCTAATGTACTTGTCTTGTTGCTCAGTTGTGCAGCAGGGCCTCCCACTTCTCTTTCTACTCTGGTTAGAGCCTGTTTGTGCTGTCCTCTGAAAGGAGTAGTACACACCGTTGTAGGAAATCTTCAGTTTCTTGGCAATTTCTCGCATGGAATAGCCTTCATTTCTAAGAACAAGAATAGACTGTCGAATTTCACATGAAATCTCTCTTTTTCTAGCCATTTTGAGAGTTTAATCGAACTCACAAATGTAATGCTCCAGATTCTCAACTAGCTCAATGGAAGGTCAGTTTTATAGCTCCTCTAAACAGCAAAACTGTTTACAGCGGTGCTAACATAATTGCACAAGGGTTTTCAAGTGTTTTCTAATCATCCATTAGCCTTCTAACACAGTTAGCAAACACAATGTACCATTAGAACACTGGAGTGATGGTTGCTGGAAATGGGCCTCTATACACCTATGTAGATATTGCATTAAAAACCAGACGTTTGCAGCTAGAATAGTCATTTAGCACATTAACAATGTATAGAGTGTATTTCTGATTAATTTAATGTTATCTTCATTGAAAAAAACTGTGCTTTCTTGCAAAAATAAGGACATTTCTAAGTGACCCTAAACTTTTGAACGGTAGTGTATATATATATACATATACAGTGGAGGAAATAAGTATTTGATCCCTTGCTGATTTTGTAAGTTTGCCCACTGTCAAAGACATGAACAGTCTAGAATTTTTAGGCTAGGTTAATTTTACCAGTGAGAGATAGATTATATATAAAAAAAAAAAGAAAATCACATAGTCAAAATTATATATATTTATTTGCATTGTGCACAGAGAAATAAATATTTGATCCCCTACCAACCATTAAGAGTTCAGCCTCCTCCAGACCAGTTACACGCTCCAAATCAACTTGGTGTCTGCATTAAAGACGGCTGTCTTACATGGTCACCTGTATAAAAGACTCCTGTCCACAGACTCAATTAATCAGTCTGACTCTAACCTCTACAACATGGGCAAGACCAAAGAGCTTTCTAAGGATGTCAGGGACAAGATCATAGACCTGCACAAGGCTGGAATGGGCTACAAAACCATAAGTAAGACGCTGGGTGAGAAGGAGACAACTGTTGGTGCAATAGTAAGAAAATGGAAAACATACAAAATGACTGTCAATCGACATCGATCTGGGGCTCCATGCAAAATCTCACCTCGTGCGGTATCCTTGATCCTGAGGAAGGTGAGAGCTCAGCCAAAAACTACACGGGGGGAACTTGTTAATGATCTCAAGGCAGCTGGGACCACAGTCACCAAGAAAACCATTGGTAACACATTACGCCGTAATGGATTCAAATCCTGCAGTGCCCGCAAGGTCCCCCTGCTCAAGAAGGCACATGTACAGGCCCGTCTGAAGTTTGCAAATGAACATCTGGATGATTCTGAGAGTGATTGGGAGAAGGTGCTGTGGTCAGATGAGACTAAAATTGAGCTCTTTGGCATTAACTCAACTCGCCGTGTTTGGAGGAAGAGAAACGCTGCCTATGACCCAAAGAACACCGTCCCCACTGTCAAACATGGAGGTGGAAACATTGTGTTTTGGGGGTGTTTCTCTGCTAAGGGCACAGGACTACTTCACCGCATCAATGGGAGAATGGATGGAGCCATGTACCGTCAAATCCTGAGTGACAACCTCCTTCCCTCCACCAGGACATTAAAAATGGCTCGTGGCTGGGTCTTCCAGCACGACAATGACCCGAAACATACAGCCAAGGCAACAAAGGAGTGGCTCAAAAAGAAGCACATTAAGGTCATGGAGTGGCCTAGCCAGTCTCCAGACCTTAATCCCATCGAAAACTTATGGAGGGAGCTGAAGATCCGAGTTGCCAAGCGACAGCCTCGAAATCTTAATGATTTACAGATGATCTGCAAAGAGGAGTGGGCCAAAATTCCATCTAACATGTGTTCAAACCTCATCATCAACTACAAAAAAACGTCTGACTGCTGTGCTTGCCAACAAGGGTTTTGCCACCAAGTATTAAGTCTTGTTTGCCAAAGGGATCAAATACTTATTTCTCTGTGCACAATGCAAATAAATATATATAATTTTGACTATGTGATTTTCTTCTTTTTTTTTAAAAATAATCTATCTCTCACTGGTAAAATTAACCTAGCCTCAAAGTTCTAGACTGTTCATGTCTTTGACAGTGGGCAAACTTACAAAATCAGCAAGGGATCAAATACTTATTTCCTTCACTGTATATATATATATATATATATATATATATATATATATATATATAAAGCATTACAGTTTATTTAGACATGCTGTAACATGGTATCGACTGCACTATCATCTGCCACTTGTATGTTGCTCAATGAAAAAAAGCCAAAAAACAATAAAACCCCTGTGATATAGATGCCAATTGTCATGTTTTAACGGGAGTCTCTCAGCGCTAGATAGAAGCCCTGGTAAGCTGTTTAAGCAGACCTTCATGTAGGGTTTTAGTAGCAGCATGAGTGTTAAATAGATATTTTAATCCAACTTGCGCCACTGCCGCAAATGCCCTCAGGGCGTTACCTAACGCTGAAGTGCTCTCAGCTCTCTGCAGTAAGCGCTCCACAACCCCTCCCCTCTGATCTCGAGTGATGGCTATAGCGATCTCCTGGGTGGACGCTACAGCTGTCGATTAAGAGCCGAGGGGAGCCATTGTGGAGCACTTACTGCAGAGAGTCGAAGGCAGTTCAAAATTAGCGTACGACCAGAGGGCACCCGCGGCAGCAGTATGCCGGATTAAAACTTATGCCTGTTTCCCACTCATGCTGCTACTTAAATCCTAAAAGATATGCTTAAACAGTTTTCCAGGGCTCCTATCTAGCACTGTCAATGGTTTTTCACGGTCAAAACTGCTGACAGACTTTCTTTAGAGGGAATAAATCCCTGGATCAATTACCCATCTAATGCAGTGTAAATAAAAATATAATTTGGGCCACTGTGTATATGGCGCCAGTAAAAAGCTAAACATGCTGTATGAACTCAATCTAAGGATTGCCAAACATGGTATGATTTTTCTTAACCCCTTCAGGACTGAGCCTGTTTTGACCTTCAGGACCAAGCCTATTTTTAAAATCTGACATGTGACAAGCATTAACTTCGGAATGCTTTTACCTATCCAACTGATTCTGAAATTGTTTTCTCGTGACATATTGTACTTTATGTTAGTGCAAAAATTTGGTCGATAAATTCAATATTTATTTGGAGAAAATGTGCAAAAATTAGCATTTTTCAAAATTTAAATGTATCTGCTTGTAAAACAGCTAGTAATACCACACAAAATAGTTACTAGGACGTTACAAGGCTTAGAACTTTAGCAGCAATTTCTCATATTTTCAAGAAAATTTCAAAAGGCTATTTCTTCGTGGACCAGTTCAGTTCTGAAGTGGCTTTGAGGGCCTTATATATTAGAAAGTCCCCATAAATCACCCCATTGTGAAAACTGCACCCCTTAAAGTATTTAAAACAGCATTCAGAAAGTGTTTTAACTCTTTAGGTGTTTCACAGGAATTAAAACAAAGTAGAGGTGAAATTTGCAAATTTCATTTTTGTTTTGGCAAAATTAATTTGTAATACATTTTTTTCTGTACCACAGAAGATTTTACCCGAGAAATGCATTTCAATATTTATTGCCCAGATTCTGTAGTGTTTAGAAATATCCCACATGTGGCCCTAGTGTGCTAATGGACTGAAACACAGGCCTCAGAAGCAAAGGAGCACCTAGTGGATTTTGGGGCCTCCTTTTTTAGAATATATTTTATGCACCATGTCAGGTTTAAAGAGGTCTTGTGGTGCCAAAACAGTAAAGGCACCCCCAAAATTCACCCCATTTTAGAAACTACACCCCTCAAGGAATTTATCTACGTGTATAGTTAGCATTTAGCAAGCCCACAGTTGCTTTGCTAAATTTTTTTGAATTAGTATGTGAAGATGAAAATCTACTTTTTTTCTAAAAAAAACGTAATTGTTTTTAATTTTTACAAGGAATAAAGGAGAAAAAACACCCCAACATGTGTAAGGCAATTTCTCCTGATTAAAGCAATACCCCATATGTGGTAATAAACTGCAGTTTGGACCCACAGCAGGGCTCAGAAGAGAAGGAGCACCATTTGGATTTCGGATTTTGCGGGAATAATTTTCAGTGCCGTGTCACGTTTGCAATGCACTGGAGGGACCAAAACAGTGGAAAACCCCCAAAAGTGACCCCATTTTGGAAACTACACTCCTCAAGGATTTTTTCTAGGGGTAAAGTTAGCATTTTGACTCCACAGTTGTTTTGCTGAATTCATTGGAATTAGTCTGTAAAGATAAAAATCTCCTTTTTTTCTGAAAAAACATAGACATTTCTAATTTTTACAAGGAATAAAGGAGAAAAAGCACCCCAACATTTGTAAAACAATTTCTCCTGATTACGTAAATACGCCATATGTGGTCATAAACTGCTGTTTGGATCCACAGCGGGGCTTAGTAGGGAAGGAGCGCTATTTGGCTTTTGGAGCTCAAATTTAGCTGAAATGGTTTACGGGTGTCATGTAGAACACCACTTAAGGAATCGATCAAGGGGTATAGTGAGCATTTACACCCCACAGGTCTTTTGTAGAATTTATTAGAATTAGACTGTTAAAATGAATATTAACATTATTTCCACAAAAATGTTGAATTTTTGCAATTTCACAAAGGATAAATGAGGAAAAAGCACCCCAACATTTGTAAAGCAATTTCTCCCGAGTACAGCAATACTCCACATGTGGTCAAAACATTTTTTTCATTAGAAAGTCATTAACCCTTTCCGGACTGATCCATTTTTGCTTTTTCTTTTTCGTTTTTCCCTCCCACGTTCCAAGAGCCATTACTTTTTTATTTTTCCGTCAATAGAGTGGTGTAAGGGCTTATTTTTTGCAGAACGAGCTGTAGTTTTTATTGGTACCATTTTTTTTTGAACATACAACTTTTTGAGCACTTTTTATAAAATGTTTTGGTAGAGCCAAGGCGAACAAAAAAACAGCGATTTTGCAGTTTTAAAAAAAGCATTTTTTGTTTATGTAACTTGTAACTTTTATTTTTACACTTTTTTAAAACATTTTTATTATCTTTTTTTTACTTGTCCAACTAGGGGAAATTTTGACTACGTAGTGTAATGTGTTCTGTCATTGTGACGTGACAGTCAGTGACGCCATCTTGATGATCAGGTACGGTGGGGGGGGGGAGGACAGGGGGGGGATGATCTGGGTATAATAGGGGGTGCTGGCCCTTATTTTGACCATTTCTCTCTTCTCTCACAGAATATATTATGTGAGAGAAGAGAGAGAACTAACCGCCGCTGTTTTAACAGTGATCGCCGTTATTCAGGGAGTAACGACGAACACATGACCGGGGACCGGACAAAACGGTCCTCGGTCTGTGTTCCGAGGACTCAGCTACCTCCGTAGCTGAGTACATGGAGTTTAAGCGCCTCCCGGGGGCGCTATCTTATACCAAAGCGCCGCCGTGAAAAGGCAGCGCTCTGGCATAAGTACCCTTAATGACCACAGTGAAAACACGCATAGGCGGTCATTAAGGGGTTAAACTAACAATAAACATAGAAAATACAAACAAACAGAAAAAAATGGCAATTCCTACCCTAATCTCCTTCTTAACTTTTGATTCTAGTATGTCTCATATTGCAATTCAAACTGAATAATATATACATAGACATAACAGACCTTCTTTATTTGCCCTAGGAAATCAACAATTTCTCCTTCCTCTTTCTTCCTTATCCGGTATCTGGCTTTAAGACAACTGGCTGCGGCAGGAGCCTTCCCCTGCTCTGTCTACAATAGAACACTAGGAGTGTTAGGCCGGGTTCCCATGTAGCGTAAACACTGCGGAATTTCCACAACGCAATTCCGTGCGAAAATTCCACAGCATTTACAGTAGCAGCAAAGTGGATGAGATTAAGAAAGTCTCATGCTCACACTGCAGAAAAAAACGCAGCATAGATGTTAATAAATTGACCTGTGTTGCGGAATTTAAATCCGCAGAATGTCAATTTATGCTGCGTTTTTGTTTTTTCAAAAACCCGCAACAGAAAGCCAAGTGTTGCGACTTTTGTAGCGGAATCGCCGCAGCTTCAAGTAAGTGTTCTATCTCACCCCAGTTCTGGATTCCCAGCTACACTGCTCACTACTGCTGTATAATATCTTCCATGCCTAAGATGGTGTGCTAAAAAGAGATTGGGGAGCAGGATGTTCTTTTCTCTATGTGTGCAGATATGATAGCAGAAAACTGAGAATTAGGGGAAAACTACTAAAAAATGTAGGATACAAGTCAGAAATATTGCTATTCCTCATGTACACACTGTAGCAGTGCAGCTACTAAGAGGCAGGGTTTTGCCACAGAGTCTGAAAATCAGAAGGTATTTGGCTAGAGAAAGTGTCGTTTCTCTTAATTTAGTATGTGAAAAACCTGGAAAATGTATGGGAGTGGTATGGTATACTGGAGTGTAAGGGTCGACAAAATCTTCACTCCGTCTTCAGGACAGTCCATGGTTTGGGCTGCCTTATCAGTCTCAGGTGTGAGGGCACACAATGCCTCTAGCCTGGGGAGAAAAGTCCTGCTGGACTGAAACGTCGCACGGGTGATTAAAAAGCTGACATATTTTGGAAGTGCTGTCTCCTCGTCTATTTTGTCTATCTAGCCTGGGGAAGACAGGCATTGTCAACTTGTATGAGTCAAGAGTTTGGTAAGAACAAGTGTTTGTTTTGAGGTACTAGGCAGTAGGCCTTTCACCTTGATAGCTAGGAAAGCTATGTGTTTAGTTAGAGGCTGGACAGCCTGCTTCACTCTGCTGTATCCCGTAGGGCTAGCGTGCACCTGAATTTTATATCAAATTAGCCTATGATCACCCTGGACTATAAGAAGGGCCCTGCCCCTTCCCTCATTGCCTGAGCGTTATTGTGTTTACCCGTGTTAGTCTTTGCAAATGGTCCCTTAGTGTTTTCTAGTTCCCAATGTTCCCGTACCTGCTACCTGTATCCTGCATCCCGTGCTACCTTGTTCCTGTGCCATTGAGAGTTGGAGTCGTGTTATGCCATATACTCCGCCTTCTGTGTTACACCATGCCTGGTGTCTGCCTGCTGCCAAGGTCCCTTCCGAGCCTACCATCGTTACTGTCTGAAGTTAGCACAGGTACCCTTATTTGAACTATAGACTTTCCCTTGGTATCCTGTTGGCCAGCTGCTATCCCGCTATGGTGGTACGGCCCAGTGGGTCCACGCACCCATTGTGACACGCAGACATACTTATTTCCATGGTTACAGAATTTAAACAAACCCTATGTAGTCATGAGTTACTTTTCTATCTCTCCCCTTTTCTGTCTGTAAATTAGCAAAAGGGGGCATATAGAAGGGAATAGCATATGACTAAAGAATCAGACTGCACAGGGTTTGCTGACTTTTTAATTAGATTTTAGATACTTTGGAGCAATACACAAAAATGGTTGCAAAAGTCCACATCACCCACTGTCTTTTTGTCATCTACCCCAGTTAGCATCAAGTTAGAGGAAAAAGTCCATAGTAGTGTGAAAAAGTCAATAGTAAATCATGTCTAGTCACCTTATTCCTATGAACATATTCAAGCCATACCTAGAAAACATCCCATGTATCAAATTATTCAAGAAGCAGTCTTAAAGGGGTTGTCCAATGGTTAAATATCAACGTACTCTGTTAGATCACGCAAAATGTAATTTTTTTCTATTGAAATGGTTTTTTGATTCCCTCTTAGAACGTCCGCTTAATGTGTCCACAGCTGATGGACACAAATGCTCAGTAGCTTAGTCCCACTGATGTATGTTACAGCAATGTCTAGACACAGAGCATTTTAGTGTATTGATTCCAATTGAAAATGTGTTGTTTTTTTCTAATAGAGAAATGTAATATTTAATTTCTAGGACAACCCCTTTAATGATGGATGGTTCATTATTTACAAAAAAAATTAGACTGTAATGTATATTTTCAATGGGTTCCCAGAACTATTTTTGTGATAAGTCCATTACAAATATTTTTTAAACGTATACTGTCTGAATGTGCAAATTGTTAGAGTATAACCCTAGATGAGCTCTCAAAAAAGATATTTAAGCCACTACCCCATGTGAGATGCTTTACTGCTATTTGCTATCTTTAGTGTTGGTTTATTTTTTAGCTTTTCTCTATTAAGGCACAGCTATGACCAGCGAGTGCAGGTTAGCGGCATGGTAGCCTAAGCTGTAAAAGACTGAAAAAATATTTTTTATTGTTCATTACATCATTGATTGCATGTAAGTTATGCATTTACATATATCACATTTCTATATACGCTCAAATCTGAAAAATAATCAGTTCACGGCCGAGCTCCTGCTCAAATGGCCTTTATTGAAGGAACCTCCGATCCTGGCAGTTTAGCCACTTAGATGCTGTTAAGGATCTGCCAGGCTCAGCTTCTGTGTCTACGCCCATAGGTAATCAGTCTGCACCGGCTTCTATGTCTGTGAGACTGACGCCATCTTCCACCACTCAGGATGGCAGGCTTAGGAGTGGGAGAGCCTATCACAGCCTGGCCAGACGGAGCTAGCTCCCGCCCCATTTCTATTTATACCTGCCTTTCCTGTTTCTCCTTGCTTGTGATTCTTCTCGTTTGGTTTCCTGGCCCTGCTGTAGCTTCTTGAACTATTTGACCCTGCTTCATATTGACCCTGGCTTACTGACTACTCTTCTGCTCTGCGTTTAGTACCTCGTACACTCCTGGTTTGACTCGGCTTGTTCACTACTCTACTGCTCTGCGTTTGGTACCTTGTACACTCCTGGTTTGACTCGACTCGTTCACCACTCTTGTTGCTCACTGTGTTGCCGTGGGCAACTGCCCCTTTTCCCTTGCTTCTGTGTACCCTTGTCTGTTTGTCTGTCATGCACTTATTGAGCGTAGGGACCGTCGCCCAGTTGTACCCCGTCGCCTAGGGCGGGTCGTTGCAAGTAGGCAGGGACTGAGTGGAGGGTAGATTAGGGCTCACTTGTCTGTTTCCCTACCCCCACCATTACATAATCACAAGCCATATACCTAGTCTACCCTGGTCCCTCACACTACTATGGACCCCCTTGAGACCCTGGCTCAGCAAATGCAGGGTCTCTCCCTACAGGTCCAAGCTCAGAGGGTCAATCAGCCTGATGCTACCATGGTAGTGCCCCTCACCTCACCTCTTGAACCCCACCTCAAGTTGCCTGACCGGTTCTCAGGGGACCGGAAGACTTTTCTCTCCTTTCGGGAGAGTTGTAGGCTCTATTTTCGCTTAAAGCCCCACTCCTCAGGTTCTGAGAGCCAGCGGGTGGGTATAATTATGTCCCGGCTCCAGGAAGGGCTCCAAGTATGGGCCTTCTCCTTGGCTTCTGACGCCCCTGAACTTTCCTCCGTTGATCTTTTCTTTTCTGCTCTCGGACTCATTTATGACGAGACTGACAGGACTGCCTTTGCCGAGAGTCAGCTGGTGACTTTACGTCAGGGTAAGAGACCTGTTGAGGAGTATTGCTCTGACTTTAGGAAGTGGTGCGTAGCTTCTTTGTGGAATGACCCTGCCTTAAGGTGCCAGTTTAGGTTGGGTCTGTCGAACGCCCTGAAAGACCTGCTAGTTAGCTATCCCTCTTCTGACTCCCTAGACCAGGTTATGGCTTTAGCGGTACGACTTGACCGACGTCTCAGGGAGCGACAACTTGCCTCCCGAGGTTCCGTTGCTTCGTTCTTCCACGGAAGACTCGGAGGTACCTATGCAACTCGGGGCCTCCGTGCCCCCCAACAACGTAGAGAGTTCCGCAGGAAGAATGGTCTCTGCTTCTATTGTGGGGATGACAAGCATCAAGTGAACACCTATCCTAGGCATAAGAATAAGCAGCCGGAAAACTTCCGCGCCTAAGTGATCATCGGGGAGGTCACTTGGGCGCACAGGTATTTCCCGTAAATATGAAACGTAATAAAATCTTGCTTCCCTTTCAGGTCTCTTTTGGTGGTAGGTCTGCTACCGGCAGTGCCTTCGTGGATTCAGGGTCTTCTGCTAATATCATGTCTGTGGAAATTGCTATGTCTCTAGCTATGCCTTTGATTGATTTGCCTAAACCTGTCCCGGTAGTGGGTATCGACTCCACTCCTCTTGCTAATGGTTATTTTACACAGCATACCCCTGTTTTTGAACTCCTTGTTGGCTCCATGCATTTGGAGCAGTGCTCTGTACTGTTGATGCAGGGATTATCGTCCGATTTGGTTTTAGGCCTTCCCTGGTTGCAGTTGCATAATTCCACGTTTGACTGGAATACTGGGGATCTTACCAAATGGGGTAATGAATGCTTGACGACATGTTTTTCTGTTAATTCTATTTCTCCACCTGAGGAGGTGAACACGCTACCTGAGTTTGTTCAGGACTTTGCTGATGTTTTCTCTAAGGAGGCCTCCGAAGTGTTACCTCCTCATAGAGAATACGATTGCGCTATCGATTTGGTACCAGGAGCTAAGCTCCCTAAGGGTAGGATATTTAATCTCTCTTGTCCCGAACGTGAAGCCATGAGAGAGTATATCCAGGAATGCCTGGCCAAGGGTTACATTCGCCCCTCTACTTCTCCGGTAGGTGCAGGCTTCTTCTTCGTAGGGAAGAAGGATGGTGGTCTTAGGCCATGCATTGACTACCGTAACTTGAATAAGGTCACTGTAAGGAACCAGTATCCCCTTCCTTTGATTCCTGATCTCTTTAATCAGGTTCAGGAGGCCCAATGGTTCTCTAAGTTTGATCTACGGGGGGCGTATAACCTTATCCGCATCCAAGAGGGGGATGAGTGTAAGACTGCGTTTAACACGCCCGAAGGTAATTTCGAATACCTCGTCATGCCCTTTGGGTTGTGTAATGCTCCCGCGGTCTTCCAGAATTTCATAAATGAGATTTTAAGAGATTACCTGGGGGTATTTCTTGTAGTGTACCTTGATGACATCTTTGTGTTTTCCAAGGACTGGTCCTCCCACATTGAGCATGTCAGGAAGGTGCTCCAGGTCCTTCGGGAAAACAAACTGTTTGCGAAGACCGAAAAATGTGTGTTTGGGGTGCAGGAGATACCATTTTTGGGTCAAATCCTCACTCCTCATGAATTCCGCATGGACCCCGCCAAGGTCCAGGCTGTGGCGGAATGGGTCCAACCTGCCTCCCTGAAGGCGTTACAGTGCTTCTTGGGGTTCGCTAATTATTACAGGAGATTTATTGCTAACTTCTCGGTCATCGCTAAGCCTCTTACGGATCTCACTCGCAAGGGTGCTGATCTCCTCCGCTGGCCTCCTGAGGCTGTCCAGGCTTTTGAGGTCCTTAAGAAGTGCTTTATCTTGGCCCCGGTGCTGGTTCAGCCCAACCAAATGGAGCCATTTATCGTGGAGGTTGACGCGTTCGAGGTGGGAGTGGGGGCTGTCTTGTCCCAGGGTACCAGGTCCCTCACCCATCTCCGTCCCTGTGCCTACTTCTCCAGGAAGTTTTCGCCCACTGAGAGTAACTATGATATTGGCAACCGCGAACTCTTAGCCATTAAATGGGCATTTGAAGAGTGGCGCCACTTCCTGGAGGGGGCTAGGCACCAGGTAACGGTCCTTACCGACCACAAGAATCTGGTTTTCCTAGAATCTGCCCGGAGGCTAAACCCGAGACAAGCTCGATGGGCGTTATTTTTTACCAGATTCAACTTTTTGGTTACCTATAGGGCTGGGTCTAAAATTATTAAGGCTGATGCACTGTCGCGTAGCTTCATGGCCAGCTCTCCTTCGGAGGAAGATCCTGCTTGTATTTTGCCTCCAAGTATAATCATTTCCTCTATTGATTCTGATTTAGTCTCTGAAATTGCTGCTGATCAAGGTTCAGCTCCCGGGAACCTTCCTGAGAACAAGCTGTTTGTTCCCCTGCAATTCCGGCTAAGGGTACTTAGGGAAAATCATGACACCGGACTATCTGGTCATCCAGGCATCCTGGGTACCAAGCACCTCATTGCCAGAAACTATTGGTGGCCTGGGTTGCCTAAAGACGTTAAGGCCTATGTCGCCGCTTGTGAGGTTTGTGCTAGGTCCAAGACTCCTATGTCCCGACCAGCGGGCTTACTACGTTCTTTGCCCATTCCCCAGAGACCTTGGACCCATATCTCCATGGATTTTATCACCGATTTGCCTCCATCTCAAGGCAAGTCGGTGGTGTGGGTTGTAGTAGACCGCTTCAGTAAGATGTGCCACTTTGTGCCCCTCAAGAAACTACCCAATGCTAAGACGTTGACCTTGTTTGTCAAACACATCCTGCGTCTCCATGGGGTCCCTGTCAATATTGTTTCTGACAGAGGGGTACAATTTGTTTCTTTGTTTTGGAGAGCCTTCTGTAAAAAGTTGGAGATTGATCTGTCCTTCTCCTCTGCCTTCCATCCCGAAACTAATGGCCAAACGGAGAGGACTAATCAGTCTCAAGAACAATATTTAAGGTGTTTTATCTCTGACTGTCAATATGATTGGGTCTCATTCATTCCCCTCGCCGAATTTTCCCTTAATAACCGGGTCAGTAACTCGTCAGGGGTTTCCCCCTTTTTCTGTAATTTTGGGTTTAATCCACGGTTCTCCTCCGTTTCACCTGGTAGTTCCAACAATCCCGAGGTAGAGGTCATTCATCGGGAACTGTGCACAGTCTGGGCCCAGGTTCAGAAGAACCTAGAGGCGTCCCAGAGCATACAAAAAATTCAGGCAGATAGAAGATGTTCTGCTAACCCCTTGTTTATGGTCGGGGATCTGGTGTGGCTATCGTCAAAGAACTTGTGCGTTAAAGTCCCGTCCAAGAAGTTTGCTCCCCGGTTTATAGGGCCGTACAAGGTCATTGAAGTCCTCAATCCTGTCTCCTCCGACTGGAGTTGCCCCCATCTTTTCGAGTACACGACGTGTTTCATGCCTCCCTCCATAAACGCTGCTCCCCGTCCTTGGCTCCCTCGAGGAAACCTCCTGTCCCCGTTCTCACCCCTGAGGGGGTAGAATTCGAGGTGGCCAAGATTGTGGACAGCAAGATGGTCCATGGCTCCCTCCAGTACCTGGTCCATTGGAGAGGATACGGGCCTGAGGAGAGTACTTGGGTACCCGCCCGGGATGTTCACGCTGGGGTATTGGTCAGGAGGTTCCACCTTCGTTTCCCCAATAAACCAGGTCCATCTAGAAAAGGTCCGGTGGCCCCTCATGTTAAGGATCTGCCAGGCTCAGCTTCTGTGTCTACGCCCATAGGTAATCAGTATGCACCTGCTTCTATGTCTCTGAGACTGACTCCATCTTCCACCACTCAGGATGGCAGGCTTAGGAGTGGGGGAGCCTATCACAGCCTGGCCAGACGGAGCTAGCTCCTGACCTCTGTCTATTTATACCTGCCTTTCCTGTTCCTCCTTGCTTGTGATTCTTCTCGTTTGCTTTCCTGGCCCTGCTGCAGCTTCTTGAACTATTTGACCCTGCTTCATATTGACCCTGGCTTACTGACTACTCTTCTTCTCTGCGTTTGGTATCTCATACACTCCTGGTTTGACTCGGCTTGTTCACTACTCTCCTGCTCTGCGTTTGGTACCTCGTACACTCCTGGCTTGACTCGGCTCGTTCACCACCCTTGTTGCTCACTGTGTTGCCGTGGGCAACTGCCCCTTTCCCCTTGCTTCTGTGTA
This sequence comes from Rhinoderma darwinii, assembly GCF_050947455.1. Classification (NCBI taxonomy): domain Eukaryota; kingdom Metazoa; phylum Chordata; class Amphibia; order Anura; family Rhinodermatidae; genus Rhinoderma; species Rhinoderma darwinii. The sequence continues at coordinate 165,351,882 of NC_134688.1, read as the reverse complement.
CCCTTGTCTGTTTGTCTGTCGTGCACTTATTGAGCGTAGGGACCGTCGCCCAGTTGTACCCCGTCGCCTAGGGTGGGTCGTTGCAAGTAGGCAGGGACTGAGTGGCGGGTAGATTAGGGCTCACTTGTCTGTCTCCCTACCCCCACCATTACAGATGCCCTGGTTATCTAAGAACCTATATGTATATAATTGGAACAAGCGCCGCCCTTAGCATGAGGACGCAATATAGCCACATTGCAATACCACCATGATGTTATGGCGCAGCAAAAGACCAACTGAGATGGTGTCTGGCCCGTTTCTCCTGGCAGCAATGAATTTAGCCACAAAGCAAACCAACCACAATTTGTTCGTACCTGCCAGATAAAAATAAACATTACAGAGCAAATCAAACAGCAACACAAACAGCAGAACACATCATATTCTGTAGATAATGCACCTAGGGAAGAAAACAATATTTAAAGACACAGTGCATGGCATTAAATAGACCACACTTGGCACAATCCAAACCCATCCCTCACATGATGCTTTTTAGAATGTGACTAGATCGAACCAGTAAGTAATTTCTTTTCAGCCCCTTGTCTTGGCACATTGTGATTTTGCCTAGTTAGGTATCACACTGATATCCTTATTTTAACCCCTACCCACACGAGTCAGTAACTGCACGTCGTCGCGGGAGGTTACTTCCCACACGAGGATGTAAAGTTACTGAGTCGTTCCTGCTACACACTGTCGGTGACAGTGTGCACTGGGAACCGGGAGGTCAGCTGTCCCCGACAGCTGACACTACCCTGTTGCTGGTCAGCGGTCCATCACGGTTGATTTCGGCAACTAACCCCTTAGATGTGGCGATCGATTGCGAACGCTGAATCTAAGGTTTTTTTTAGCAGATCGGCAACCCCCACAATGTGATTTCTGGGCTGCCGATGGTTGGCATGGTAACCGGAGGTCAGACAATGGCCTCCGGGTCTGCCATGTACGGAAGCCTATGAGGATCAGCCTCCGGATGGTCCTCATAGGCTTCCTATTACGTCACTGTCAGTGTCAAACTGACAGTTGGATTACATTACACTACATAGTCTCCTAGTGGGACAAAAAAAAAAGGTTAATAAAAATGTTTTAAAAAGTGTAAAAATAAAAGTTACAAGTTAGAAAAACAAAAACTGCTTTTTTCCTATAAGACTTTTATTATAGGAAAAAAATGAAAACGTTAAAAAAGCACACATATTTGGTATCACCGCGTTTGTAATGACCCAAACTATAAAACTATAATGTTATTTTTCCCGCGCAGTGAACACCGCAAAAATAAAACAAAAAAAACAATGCCAAAATTGCTATTTTTTGGTCATCACCCGTTCCAAAATAGAGAATAAAAAGTGATCAAAAAGTTGCATGTACCCCAAAATATTGCCAATAAAGACTACAACTCATCCCGCAAAAAACAATCCCTTACACAGCTTTTTTGACTGAAAAATTAAAAGTTATGGCTCTCAGAATATAAAGACACAAAAAAATAAATTTGTTTATAAAAAAAATGATTTTATTGAGCAACTCTGCAAAACTTATTAAAACTATATACATATGGTATCGCCATGATTGTATCGACCCGTATAAAGTAAAATTGTCACTCATCGCGCACGGTGAATGCCGTAAAAAAATAAATAATTTGAAACGCCAAAATCGCTGCTTTTTTGGTCATCTTAGCTTTAAAAAAAATGTAATAAAAAGTGATCAAAGAATTGTATGTACCAAAAATGGTACCAATGAAAACTACAGCTTGTTCCGACAAAAATAAGCCCTCACACCACTCAATCGAACAAAAAATAAATAGGTTATGTTATATTTTTTTAACACTGTTTTTTCTTTGTAAAAGTAGTAAAATATAAAAAAAACAATAATAATTTGGTATCACCGTAATCTTATTGTGCCGCAGAATAAAGTTAAGTTGTTGTTCTTACCGCACAGTGAAAGACAAAAAAACAAAACCCAAAAACCAAAAGGAGGAATTGCAGTTTTTTTCAATTTTAGCCCACAAAGAGTTTTATTTTTCCAGTAGAATAAATGGTACTTTAAATGGTGTCAATAGAAACTATAACTCTTCCCACAAAAAATAACCCCTCACACCACTCTATTGATGAAAAAATAAAAAAAGTTATGGCTCAAGGAAGACGGGGAGTAAAGAACTAAAATGGAAAAGCAAAAAAGGATCAGTCCTGAAAGGGTTCATTCATTTCTAATGAAAAAACATTGACCATATATGGGGTATTGCCGTAATCGGGAGAAATTGCTTTACAAATGTTGGGGTGCTTTTTCTTCTTTATCCACTGTGAAAATTAAAGAATTCAACATTTTATTGGAAAAAATTTTGATATTCATTTTTATGGCCTAATTCCATGAAATTCTGCAAAAAACCTGTTGGGCCCAAATGCTCACTATACCCCTAGAAAAATTTCTTGAGGGGTGTAGTTTCCAAAACGGGGTAACTTTTGGGGGGTTTCCATTTTTTTGGGCACCACAAGACCTCTTCAAACCTGACATGGTGCCTAAAATATAATCTAATAAAAAGGAGGCCCCAAAATTCACTAGGTGTTTCTTTGCTTCGGAGGCTGGTGCTTCACTCCATTAGCACACTAGGGCCATATGTGGGATATTTCTAAAAATGGCAGAATCTGGGTAATAAATATTGAGTTATGTTTCTCTGGTAAAACCTTCTGTGTTACAGAAAACAATGTATTACAAATGAATTTAGGGCAAAAAAAATGAAATTTGTAAATCTCGGCTCTACTTTGCTTTAGTTCCTGTGAAACCCCTAAAGGGTTAAGAAACTTTCCAAATGCTGTTTTGAATAGTTTGAGGGTGCAGTTTTTTTTAAAATTGGGTGATTTATGGGGAATTTCTAATATATAGTGCCCTCAAAACCCCTTCGGTACTGAACTGCTCCATGAAAAAATAGCCTTTTGAAATTTTCTTGAAAATGTGAGAAATTGCTGCTAAAGTTCTAAGCCTTGTAATGTCCTAGAAAGATAAAAGGACATTCCAAAAAATGATGCAAACAAAGTAGACATGTGGGAAATGTTAACTAGTAACTCATTTGTGTGGTATTACTATTTGTCTTACAAGCAGATACATTAAAATTTAGAAAAATGCTCATTTTTGCAAATTGTATATAAAAATTGTACATACATTTTTGTGTTTTTCAAAAATAAGTATTGAATTTATCGACCAAATTTTTTCACTAACATAAAGTCCAATGTGTCACGAGAAAACAATCCCTGAATGGCTTGGATAGATAAAAGAATTCCGAAGGTATTACCACATAGAGGAACACATGTCAGATTGGAAAAAAGGACAACACATGTTAATGGTGGTAAATAGCCACCTTATCTACCATTATAGATCAACACCAGCTTAGTAATAATATATAATTATCTATCTGGTCATCATTTAGACATACCGTACAATATTGATACAGTTTCTTGTAGGCTTTCCTCCTGACGTTGTATTGGATAGATTTTATAAATCTTGTATAAAAACAGTGCAGACGAGCAGTGGTGTTTACCATGGCAACTGATCAGATCTCAAAGTAATTTTACAATTGTTAGTAAGAGAATGAAAGCAGACATCTAACATATACAATTTACCAAAATACACAAACCTATAAACTTCATAGTCTCTTCCTTTCTTACCTGGATACCATATAGAAAGCATAATAGTCACAACTTACATTTATGACACACATAAGCAGGGGTCATGCATGTGAAACTGAAAGCAGATTAACAAATATGCCTTTAAAGGGACCAATTTAAAGATGGCAGACAATCTTTCAAGTCCTTTGTAAGTGGAAAGATTTGGAGAATACCAGCTTTCTAACAACGATACATGGATTCAAGCTCACTATAAATAACCATGAACAAAGAACAGCCCAGTTGCCAATATTTTTCTCGGTTGGTATCAAATGAAATTCATTTGGCAGCTGCGGGGGTTTTTAGAGTGCTAATGGAAGTTATTTTCAGTTATCACGTCAGACCATAAGTATACAAAGGTGGTAATTTCTCTTGTAATCTAGCGATCGGTTTATACGTAGGGGGTATGCTTTAGACTAAGCTTTTATCTAAAGAAATGCTAAAACCATAAACAACAAGAGGATGACAACCTAGATCATTCTGACAGGGGCTAACATGTGACCTTTAAATCTGCCATGATCTTCGGTAAGAATTTTCTGCCATAATACAGAATTTAATCCTATGTTAATATGGATATTACTTTAAAATTGGACTTAAGTTACCTCTGCCTTTATAATATCATTGACATCCATGCATAAGATTCTGATGAATTACAGTATGTGCACTTCTGAATGAAATTCAATACTAAATGAAAATTCAGTACAAGCTACTAGGTTATCTCTACCTGTACCATGTACAGTGTCTCCCTGACAGAAGAAATCTACCTTATATGTGAGCATGTGGAGAATGTCTCAGGTTTATGCTCTTTAGAAATTTTAACACCTAAATAATATCCCAATAACGGAGTCTCTCGAAGTGTTTTTAAGTCGTTGCAAGATGGAATTCTTTTTTTCACCTGGGAAAACAAAATTGGTGGTGTATATTTCACTTTGAAGTGAGTGAGTCTAAAGAGTCAATTTATGTGTGAACGAGTGTAACTGTGCCAATTTTTTTTTTTTGGGGGGTGGGGGGGGTAGTATTCAGTATTAGTTTATGATATTTTCCCTTGTGGGCATTCAAGTAAATATCTTTTATGTGTCTCTGTGCTATTCTTTTTTAGTATCTTTCACTTTGAACGGAGTCTAAGTGTCAGTTTGTGCGTGAATGAGTCTAAATGCTTGAGCTGCAGGGAGGAATTTAACCAATGGTATTCATTGTAGTTCAGTAGAATGTGTAAGGTCACATGATCGGCCAATCATCTGCTAAATCCTGTATGACAAGGATGTATCCCCTAATGAATATTTATTAGCAGTTATAGATAAAATTAAGGACACCTGCAGTGTAAGTTACTGGAATTAAATCACAGTCACATAGTGCAGAATATATTTATCATATGATTCTATAATGATTGCTTCAGAGACACAGAAAAACAGAAATTTAGTGACAGATATAAACTCAAAGTGGCTACAGTATGGGTGTGGTTTTTATACTCCAAATAGTGGCAGTTTTCTCCATTAATACGCCCCATAAGATCTTTCGGTTTTTAGCAAGTATGTGAGTGTTAGTATTGCAAATTTCAACTGATAGTTGGGTCATAAGTAAAAACCCATATCCTGTCCTGCACCCTAAGCGTTAAAAGAAAAAGTAGCAAAAATTACATCTATTCATTGCAGAAATCATTACTGATAACAGTGAGACAATAGCAGCCTCGATGCATTGTTCCAAATCTTCAACAAGCTATTGCTCATCTTGTGCTTGATTTAAGCAGTTTGCGGTTTCTGGTACGTGCAAAATAACACTTTGTAAAATGGAGAATAGCATACATAATAGAAGGAATCACACCCTTCAAATATATATATGTTGATGCAATCCTGGCCAAAATATATTAGACTGAAGTTTTTAGTTGGCTGTGTCAACTGTTACCCGCCAGTAAACTTATCCAGATCAAATCCATGTTATATCGATATATCGGAGAAAAGTAAGATACAAAGAGACAATGCTTTGTATATCCAAAAATTCGCTTCTCTCTTTATTGAAAAAATATCACTGCAATAATATCTTTAAAAAGGGGAATAGGTTTGAGGTCAGCCAAAGGCATCTTATGGAAACTTACCGTAAGAAAGGAACCTTTTCATAAGAAATAATCAGCAAAACAAAACTTCCAATAACGACCTTGCAGCTACAAAGTCAGTACGTACATTCTTGTGACAGACTCAGATAAGGGATGAAAAACATGGCTGAGGCTTCACTCACACTACCATTAGTATACATTTACCTCTCTTCCGTCAGAGGAAGAGAGGATAGAAAAATTTAACGAAAAGCAACGATTCCATTAGAATTACCATTGATTTCCATCGTAAATCTTGTACCAGTTGCTTTCCGTTTGTCTCTATTCGCTAGGTTTCCTTTTTTTCACGGAAACAAAAGTTCTGCAGACTGCACGTTTGCTTCCGTCAAAATAACAGAAACCTGACGAACGGAGTCAAATGGAAAGCAACTGAAACAAAAGAATTACCATTGAAATCAATGGTAATTCTAACGGAACCGTTGCTTTCCGTTTAATCTTTCGATTCCCTCTTCTTCTGACGGAAGAGAGGTAAACGTATACTAACGGTAGTGTGAAATTAGCCTTAGAATGTTTAACTATATTACACTAGGCAATACACTTTTTACCCTATTAGGTCACCCTGAGCTGATGGGTTGGGGGGAATGTTGACATTTAATACTGCAGAAGTCAGGCCCCATAACCCTGAGGCTTCTTTCACACTACAATTTTTTAACGGAAATAAAAGTTCTGCAGACTGCACTTTTGCTTCCTTCAAATAAAAACGAAAACCTAGCGAACGGAAATTGAAATCAATGGTAATTCTAACGGAACCATTGCTTTGCGTTTAATCTTTCGATCCTCTCTTCCTCTGATGGAAGAGAGGTAAACATTTACTAACGGTAGTGTGAATTCAGCCTTAGGATTATTGTCTATCTGTAACCTATCTTTATGAACATTTTCATTATGTTGGCATAATCCCATTTTGCTTAGAGTGTTACTATAAATACAAATACAATTTTATTTGATAACAAACTGGTGAGATGTTTACATATGTTCTATATGCAGCTATCTTACATGTATCATATATTTGCAAGCTAATTTGAAATGTAATAATCGTTTTGCTTTCTGCCTCTTTTGCTATGTTCTTATAGCTTTCCACAACTTTTCACAGATATTTACTTTTTAATGTATATGGCAATGTATATATTTCATGACTGCATATTTTTTTTTACATTTCATGGACCTTTAAAAGGAAAAAAAAATTTACGTTTCTGCAACCAGATTTAAAATGCAGGTAAGCAAATACGTTTTTTCAGAGTTAAGGAAAAAAAAATCCCTTTTTCATTGAAATTTTCTTTTCTTTACCAGTTATGTGAATCTGGCAGTTTTTGCTAGAAAAACTTCTGATAGTTGCAAAACACATTTTTGAAGAAATGTGTGTTTGGATGCGGGCCAAGTCCCTGGCATACTCTTTAAAGATTATCACTTATTCTTAAGTAGAACTCATTTATTATTTAAAAGAAATAAAATGCCAAGTGACACGCAAACTTTAAGTATTGTCATTTTAAAAGCAACCAAACAAGAAAAAAGCCATTGTTTGTATTTGAATAATTTATTGGTAACCCAAGCGTAGCTTCATAAGAAATACAATATTAATTCATATGTACTTACATGTAAAAAGGACTACATTCATTTCCACCCACAACAAAAAGACAGGTTTCTGTCATAGTGGATACATACTTGTGAATCCTGACAAAACACAGCCTGAGATACAAAATCTGCTAAATTACGATCATTTATTATAATACAAAAGAGAAATTCTGGTTCATGTTTGCAAAAAGTTAAAACACTGGGGGTCTCTCCCAGCGTACAAAGCATCTGCTTAAGTGATCATTCTTTTACGCATTGCTACCAGAGCAATTGCTTTAATTGTAACGAAGGCTTGGCTGTACAGTTAAAGGCAATAGATACTAAGCATGTACTAGCCTTGTAGATGACAATGTTGTAGAATTGTAGATGATAATCTAATACTTAAAGGGGTTGTATCATGAAGACAACCACTGTGTAACAAATTTACCTATATTTGCTATTTATTGTCAAACCTTACTCTGTAAGAGACCTTCCCACTCTATTCATTCAGTGTAGCCAGCAACACCCCCTCCCTTATGAGCTCTCTGTGATTGGTCACACACCTGACATTTCCTCTATGATGTCATCACTCACCTTCCTATATAAAGCAGCATCAGTCTCTGTCTCATTGCCAGAACAACAGATTAATTCCCCCTTTCGATGGTTCCCGTGCCCTTGCCTTATTACCTTGCTCTATTTGGATTTCCTGTTGCTGACCTGGCTTGTTTGACCTTGTTGTTTTTCTTGAGCCCCTTACCTTGAATTGTATTTGAACTTGCTGAAATGCCTGATACCCCAAGCCCTGCTTGCCTGACTATCCTTTGCCTTGGCATATCTTTGGCACCTAGGATGACTGCCCAGGGAACCTCGACCTGTGGGCTTTACGCCATTGAGTTCATACCTCCTTGTTGTGGTCCCTGGTAAATTTCTCCGCCCCTGGGTCAGTTTCTAGTAGCATCTATAAGATCCGCATTCTCCTTACACCCTCTCCATATATCCTATTAGGGCATAAGGGTATCATGAAGGGAGGTCCTTTGCTAAGGACCCCTCCTCTAGTAGTTAGAACAAAGAGCTGGTAAATAAGAGTTGCTTCCACTCTTAATGGACACAGGCCTGGTCATACATGATATGGTATCCATTTACTTAAATAGCCGGCATGCGAATACTGGACAAAACTTTCCTTGGCAATATCAACTGGCAACCTTTTTTTTTAGAGAAGTGGCTGTCTTGGTAAGACAACTCTATTAATAAAGTTAATGATTACAGTTCAGTGACTTAACATGAATTATGTTAACAATCTTAACAATAGGCCCTAGGATAAGTTCATCCCTAACAGAATTAACTTTATTGGTTATGTTATTGTTGGTTCATGTTGGCTGTATTATTTCTAAGTGATTGCTTTAATATTACAAACAGTGAAAAGTCAACTATCAAACCCATAATAAGGGGCTCGAATATAACTTTAATAAAAACCACAATCTATCATCTAAAAATATTTTGTTGCATCATGCCTTCTCATGGTACATGACCCCCAGTGTGTACAGAAACACAAGGATAAAAGAACTTTGTGTTATTTGTCAATACAAACCAGATCAACACAACACAGCCAGTAGGAGGCCTGCAAAGTACTGCTGGGCCCAAAGCCAAATAACACAGTGAAGACATAATTAGAACATTGGTTTTACATTACTGTCTGGTGCACAAACAACAGTCAAAAAACAAATTGGAAATTACAAATATGTTCTGAAATAAAAACGACACAAAAACCCCAAAGACATGAAATAGAAACTGAAAAAGTAAAGACAGAAGCAAATGCATTTCATTTACTTTTCACAGTTATTCAAGTTCCTTATAGGTTTCATCTTGATTGAAATGTCTCGAAAAAAATTAATAAAATTACTGTATATTTACACTGTTTTAAAGCTCAAACATCTTTTCAATGCAGTCTACATAGTGAAAAATAAAGACTAATATTAAATGTCTTATATAAAAAGGACTTTATTATAAGGAATTCTTCATGATAAGTATTTGGTCAGCATGGTTTATGTTAGCATCCACTCCGAAGTCTGCCTGTCTTTATAGATAACAAAATACCATATTAATCACCAATATTTTTATATTTATTTTTCTAGTTTCTTGAATTAATATTTTTACAAGAGAAAAAAATAACAAAATAACTTTCCATCGATTATTGTTAGAAAGTCTAAACTACTACTACTACTACTACTACTAATAATAATACTAATACTAATACTAATAATAATAATTATAACTCTGTTACTTTGAGCAGCAAACCCATGTAAACTGCATACAAAATAATTATTAATAAAGATTCTGTTTAACAAAATAAAAAAATACATTATTCAGCACTGATATACTTTGAGATAATTTTTTTACGTTACCGATGGTGGACCTTACCTAATATTATATACAAGCACTCCTTACAATAGGGGGAGCAGTTCTAATAAATTCAAAGGTGATTTTTTGTTTTAATCTAAGAAAATAGCTTGCATTAGAGTCAGAATAACTATGGAATAGAAATTATATTTAGCATTTTCTCTCAGCCCATGGTCAGCTGCCTTGTTTTTTTGATTATTTAAAATAATACTGGTATTAAATTAATATAATATAATTTTTTAATTCATAACCACATAGAAATACCCTACAAAAAAAAAATATAAAAATGCTATTATCAGTTACCTAAATGTATAAATAAGATACAATAAATGCACGCACACGCACACGCACACACCTATGATTCCATGTGTATACTGTATACAGTAAGTAGCAGGTACATACATATGAGATTAATGGAAAACATAAGCACATTACATGATTTTAAGTCATATGATGTTTTCTTCTCTACTCAAGCTATAAGTTAAATTCAGAATGACATTCCTTGTTTGTGCCCGATTTGCTATAGACCCAGTCATTAGTGGCCAAAGGGGTAAAAGTGGTAAAATAGTGATATGAATTGGAAAATCGCTAACTATATAGAAGGGATCCCCAAAAAGAAGCATATCACAGGCTGCCCCTCTGCTTGGTCTCCGATCAATCAGCTGTAATGTGTATGGGAATCTGGAAGCAACTGCTTCATTCCACTACAGTATCATCGCAGGAGAAATAAAGCATTAGACTTTGTCATGTCTGTGTCATGTACGGACATTCTGGGGCAAGAGATCCGCTTTGTAGCTGCTCTGCCTAACAGATAAGGGTCCTGATTGGGGGTCCCCTCTCTAGTAATTCAGAATTCCATAATTGGGTATTTGAAAAAAGACAATTTTTCTTATATTCTAATTCTTATTGACCATGTCTGATTTTTTTTTTTTATTAAATTGTATTTTTTGTAATTATTTGCACAATTTTTTCAACCATGTATGTTTATAATACAGGCTAAATGTAGCCTTAAAGGGTCACTCCAGTAAAAAAAAGTCATGGAGCTCTGCAAGGCCCCAAAGTTTAATTTACCTGAATGGTGCCGTTACAGAGATCCCCTACTGTCCCATAGTAAGCATGTTCTGTTCTGCCTGTAATAATAGAGCAGTGCTGTCCTGAACCCTTGGGAGTCAGTATAATATATAAAATATACCCAAACAGAATGACATATTTTTACAATAACGGCATACCACCTGCAAGATACTAATAGGACACCAGTGATGATGGGGCTTGAATAATGTTAAGATATATAAATACCTCATGTTTTCTGTCAGTCAGGCTCTATGTTGCTTTGTTTCTAACTGATAGTTTATAGTTTTTTTTTTAGCCTGGCAGGGGCTTAGTTGGGTGCAGCCACCCACTGATGTCTATGTAAAGAGATTTAACTGATATGCGGCTCGCTAACTTACTGGCCTGAAAAAAATTGAGTCATGGAGATAGCAGCCACTTGATACTGCAATGTAGAAAATATACAAATAACAAATAACAGGAAGCGCAAATACTTTACAATGTAAAAGTAAGGAACACACATAAACACAATGTGCTGGATGATTTTTCATTTTTGATCGGCGTGTTTCTTTTAATATACAGTGAATGATTTCGGGGGATCTTTAAAACTTTTGCATAAGCCTCACTTTTATAATCTGAAGTCATATGTCTGTCCCTATTTAGTAATGCATCACTCATCCATGTATAAAATATTAATTGTACTATACAGAGTTATCATGATGGTATTTCAGACAAAGAAACATTGTGAATCCTTCAAATATTGACTGATTAGCCATACATAAAAAACACTGACATGTGAAGTCTATAACATTGATTATCTTGATACAATGGTACCTGTCAAGGGGTGTGATATATTAGGCAGCAAGAAAACGCTCAGTTCTTGCAGTTGTGTTGGAAGCAGGAAAAATGGGCACGTGTGAGGATCTGAGCATCTCTGACGAGGGTCAAATTATGACTGTCAGAGAATCTCCAAAACGGCAGTTATTGTGGGATGTTCCTGGTATGCAGTGGTTAGTACCTACAAAAAGGAAGACAAAATGGTGAACTGGCGATAGGTTCATGGGTGCCCAAGGCTTAATGAAGCAAAGGCTAGCGATTCTGGTTTGATCCCAAATGCTACTGTAGCACAAATTGCTGAAAAAGTTAATACTGTATATGAAAGAAATGTGTTAGAACATAGTGCAATGCAGCTAGCTAGATTAGTAGGTCATCCCTGTCCATTGCCGAAAGCGCCTACAATGGGCACATGAGCATCAGAACTTGACAATGGGGCAATGGAATAAGGTAGTCTTGTCTGATGAAGACTGGTGAGTGTGCATCGCTTACCTGGGGAAGTGATGACACATACCACCTACCTAAACATTGTTGCAGGCCAAGTACACTCTTTTATGGCAATGGTAATCGCTAATGGCAGTTGCCTCTTTCAGCAGGATAATGCGCCCTGCCAAACTGCAAAAACTGGTTGGGAATGGTGCGAGAAACATGACAAAAAGTGCAAGGTGTTGTCTTTTTCTCCAAATTCCCCAGATGGAACATCTATGAGATGGGCTGGAAAACATGACCATCCATGGAGGCCCCACCTCCCAATTTACAGGACTTAATGAATCTACTGCTATCGTCTTGGTGCACCTTCAGAGGTCTTGTGGACTCCATGCCTTGACGGATCAGAGCTGTTTTGGCAGCAGGGGGGGACCTACACAATATTAGGGAGGTGGTTTTAATATTATGGCTGATCTATATATTGTCCTGATTTTTCTTGGTAAGTCCATAGAAAAAAGATACAAAAAAGATTATGTTTCACAGTGCTGTGTATAATAGCAATACATGCTTAAAGAGGCTCTGTCACCAGATTTTGCAACCCCTATCTGCTATTGCAGCAGATAGGCGCTGCAATGGAGATAACAGTAACGTTTTTATTTTTAAAAAACGAGCATTTTTGGCCAAGTTATGACCATTTTCGTATTTATGCAAATGAGGCTTGCAAAAGTACAACTGGGCATGTTGAAAAGTAAAAGTACAACTGGGCGTGTATTATGTGCGTACATCGGGGCGTGTTTACTACTTTTACTAGCTGGGCGTTGTGTATAGAAGTATCATCCACTTCTCTTCACAACGCCCAGCTTCTGGCAGTGCAGACACAGCCGTGTTCTCCAGAGATCACGCTGTGTCGCCATTCACAGGTCCTGCATCGTGTCAGACGAGCCGGCACCAGAGGCTACAGATGATTCTGCAGCAGCATCGGCGTTTGCAAGGTAAGTCGATGTAGCTACTTACCTGCAAATGCTGATGCTGCTGCAGAATCAACTGTAGCCTCTGGTGCCGACACGATACAGGACCTGTGAGTGACGTCACAGATCTGCACTGCCAGAAGCTGGGCGTTCTGAAGAGAAGTGGATGATACTTCTCATCAGAACGCCCAGCTAGTAAAAGTAGTAAACACGCCCCGATGTACGCACATAATACACGCCCACTTGGACTTTTACTTTTCAACACGCCCAGTTGTACTTTTGCAAGCCTCATTTGCATAAATACAAAAATGGTCATAACTTGGCCAAAAATGCTCGTTTTTAAAAAATAAAAACGTTACTGTAATCTACATTGCAGCGCCTATCTGCTGCAATAGCAGATAGGGGCTGCAAAATCTGGTGACAGAGCCTCTTTAAAATGTGTATTTCAGCTGCAATTTTATCTGGACATCTGTGTTCCTCTGACTAGATCTATTTTAGGGAAAGCTGTCCCCAAACTCAAAATGGCAAATCTACACATCTGTACCCAAACCTTTGCTTTAACAGCATATTTTGCCTTATATTCTATAATGAAAACCTATCATCCCAGGTATAAGTAGCATATGAAATGTGGTCTGACTCCAGAGACTTTTTTGACATTGCTTGTCCCAGTATCTGATTATTTCCTATCTAGGGATTCATCAATTCTCAGAATGACCCTCTACACACACAGCAATTAGATTACAGCCCAAATGTACACAAAAAAATATTTTTTTTTGTTAACTCATGTTTCACAGCTTGGGTAATGTACATCTTTTGGTAACTCCAATTTCATTGTACTCTGTGTGAATATAGACTGGTGCACAGCATGATAGATACTGTAGGACCCTAATTATAGGTGACCAAAAATGATAATAAATATTCAAACACAGTTTTTGTCTTACACACAAACTTACTGTAGAGAAATTTCATATTTTCAGTAATTAAAAAATAAATAAATAAAATGATACAATATCATAGTATTTCATTGTTGGTTCACTTTATGAAATTCATTGCTAAAAATACACTATTGGAATGGATACCCAAATATTAAGGAACCCTGTTTAATGAAGTGAGCTGATGTGCTTCACATAAACAAATAGATTGGTAGGGAATAAAAAACGGGATACTAAGGCGCTGCTTGATAAAGAGTTAATACATTTAATTGAAGTAGTATTAATAATAGACGATTGCTACGCGTTTCATGAGGAAGACGCCAGTCCGGCGTTGAAACGCGTAGCAATCGTCTATTATTAATACTACTTCAATTAAATGTATTAACTCTTTATCAAGCAGCGCCTTAGTATCCCGTTTTTTATTCTCTACCAATCAATTTTGGCATCTCTTTGGAGTTTTGCGTTGGGATCGGCAGCAGCTTTGTACTTGCAGATAACTTTCAACTCATCAGGTGAGCATTTACGATCTTTTGCTCATCTTATTCACAATTGATACAAACATGTGGCGCCGTGTTTTTTTCACTCTATTTTAGTATAAACAAATAGAGGAGGGCAAATAGCAGCAGATCCTGGGGAACACATTTTGATAACTATAACAAAGTTAATTTACAGTCAACTATTATTACTATGTTTGGCCAGTGCACATAGAACTTGTATGTATGGACACAGAGTCACAAGTTTGCATTTACATACGATTTTATATATTTTTTATCAGAGTTTTTTTTACACGTTTTTTGGACACGGAAACCGCGTCGGAAAACGCGCCAAAAAACTGCCGAAAATGCCTCCCACTGATTTCAATGGGAGGTGGACGCGTTTTTTACCGCGAGCGGTAAAAAACGCTGGCGGTACAAAGAAGCGACATGCCCTATCTTCGGGCATTTACGCCTCTGACCTCCCATTGACATCAATGGGAGGCAGAGAAAGCGTATTTCGTAGCCTTTTTGCCCATGGCACTCAATGGGCGTGAGCGAAAAACGCGGCAAACGGCGTGCATACAGATCAAATCTGCCTCAAAATTCCAAACGGAATTTTGAGGCAGAATTTTCTGCCTGCAAAAAAACTCTGTGTGAACAGGGCCTTAAATATATCATCGATGGTCTGTGGGATGGGAGCATTACCAGCATAGCTCAGAGGTCTCCACACTAAAAGCCAAAAGGGGCACAGCATTTGGAAGAGTTCTGTTGGCCCTCTATTTTAGCAATCAGTAAATGTCTTGTCATGGGCGCGGTAGCAGTCGCACCTGGGCAGTCGCACCTGGGCCCTGGATCCTGAAGATTTTGCTTCAAATTATGCATTAGAGTTTTGCTCAGTATGTTTTTCAAAACCTGCGCTTGGCGTGTCTTGGAAACATCCAATTTGGCTATAACGACAATAGTTTTGTCATCAACTATAAAGACACTGTATATTAGATGTGCAGACTGTCTATGGAAACCATTACCAAGAAGGTGGCAGCATTCAATTATCAATTAAATAAAGAAAAATGTAAGATAAAAGCAACTGCATAGCTGTATTTTTTGCCTTCATCAGCACTCCAACTCACATATATTTTAGGTTGGAACTATACGTTCTTTCAACCCTACAAACGAATCATGAAACCCAGAATAGGAATGTTTAAGATTTGCAACACAGTATTAATTTCATATGCAAAAACTTTTCTTTGCTGTTTCACAGTAGTGTGGGTTCTGATATAAATTGTCCTTACATATCAAGTAGGTCATCACCACTTTCATCACTCTCCACAGTAAGTTGTCTTGTCCACCATTTCTTGACTTCCGAGCCACAAGAAACAGCATCAGACAAGGCGTTCATTTTGCCCATTGCAGTAATCACAGTGGCACGACCTCCAATGCGCAGATTGACAGAGGAGACAGAGTGACTTATAGGTTTTGGTGCTGTAAAACACAACATGAAGAGATTTCTTAACTAAAAAACACAGGTCATATAGTTATAAAATGGTTATGTATGGAAATCAATTTCAAGATATATTAATGGTGAACTTCAGTTGTTGTTAGGTAAATGTAAAAACTTCATTACAGTGATAGTTCCAATTACTTACTGCATTTACCCTTCCAATCGCAGCCATTTTTCGTTTTTCATTTTAGTTTTTTTCTCTCCGCCTTTCAAAAACCATGACTTTTTTATTTTTCTGTCCACAAACCCGTATAAGGGCTTGTTTTTAATGGCATAATTTAATGTACCATATAATGTACTGGGAAATTGGGAAAAAAGTCTTTGTGGGGTGGAATGGGAAAAAACAGTGATTTCTTCATTGTTTTTTTGTTTTGTTTTTACAGCGTTCACAGTGCAGTAAAAACGACATGTTAACTTTAATATGCGGGTCAATATGATTATGGCGATACCAGGTTTATATATTTTTATTTTTCTTATGTGCTACTTTTACAAAGAAAAAAATATTTTTTTTTAAAAAGAAAATGTTTGGTGTCACCATGTTCTGAGAGCCAGAACTTTTTATTTTTCCATTTATGGAGCAGTGTTGTTCTTTTTTTGGCATAATTTCGAAGTACATACAATTTTTGATCACGTTTTATTACATTTTTTGGGGGAACTAAGGTGACCAAAGAACATCAATTTTTTTTACGGCGTTCAACTTTCTGTTTCCAACAATTATATTTGCGTATTGCCAGAGCATAATCTTTTTACCTACCTGCTGGTAGATGCCACTGGCCAACTCTTCTCGAGCGCATTGCACCTTCGATAGAATCTTGGTGATCTCTCATGAGATCAGAAAAGGTGGGGCTTAGAAGCTTGGGTTGACTGCTTGTCTATAGGACAAATGGAAAAATATTGTTCTATTAGGTTTCTGCATCAATATCATTAAATTATTTATGTTTATTTATATGTAACAATTCTGGTAATGTAAATAAATTTCAGAAATATTGTTTGTAACCTGCATATTTGGGGACTTTTCCTCTGCTCTGTATAATTTCTGTAAATATTAATTATATCTCTATAACTGTGCTTAGTCTGCGAGTTCTCTAAGGTGTGAAGCTAGACCAATCAGCTGCTCCTCCTCCCCTTTCACAGCATGCAGTCTTGCACGAGGGAGATGTGTTGCAGCAGCTGCTCCCTCTTCTACCTGTCAGAAGTCTTTGTAATAATGTACCTCTGGCTGAGCATTATCTTGGTTATTGAGGCTCATGTCATCGCTTGGCTGCGTTGTCTCAATACTAGGAGGGTTTCCAAACCGTTCTCTTTCTTGCTGCTGGCTCTCTCGTAGACTGTGGATAATACTGCAGGATTGCTGTTGTTTCTAAAAGAATTTAAAAGTGACACAAATAATGCATTTTTTTTTCACCATTGTCACCTATACATAATAAAATGATTCTTAAAACACTCTGGGGCAGATTTACTGTTAAAAATGTGCCTTTCTCGGCAATGGGGCGTGGCTTACAGGGTAATGGGCGTGACCTGACAGAAATAGGTGTGTTTAGAATGTGCCATCAAGCGCCATTATTGCACCAAAATGTTGGCGCATGAAACTGGCGTAAACCAAACTAACCAAGAGGTGGTGTAAGTAGAAGAAAGTGTTTAACATGATTAGCTAGATGCACCACTGTGACAAATTTGGTGCAAACATAGACAGCCTTGTCTAAGTTACACTGTCTAAAACTTAGGCAGTATTAGTAAATCCGCCCCATTCTCTCCCATTATATTTTAGGTTACCACATACGGTATATAATATTTTAAAATGTAAAATCCTAGAGAATAGACGTTACTTTGATGTAAAGCAAATAAACCAAAAGGTATAACAAAAAGTGTCAAATTTTTAGAATTTACTAAAATTTTTCTGTTTCATTTAAACCGTGAGATATGGGAACTTAGGCCCCATGCACACGTCCGTGCCCGTAATCACGGTCCGTGATTACGGGCACGGCCAGCCGCGGGCAACCGTCAGCATTTGCGGGCCGTGCTCCCATGATAAAGAATGGGAGCACGGTTTGTAAAATCAAAAAATAGGACATGACCTATTTTTTACGGAAGATTTCTACGGCACGGACACCTTCCTGTAAATATGCGGGAAGGTGTCTGTCGGCCATAGAAATAAATGGGTCTGTAACTACGGTCCGTAATTACGGACAAAATCTATGGTCGTGTGCATGGGGCCTAAGGGAGATTGATAAGGGAAGAAAAACATAATGGATTAATATTTAGGAAACAACGAGAAATGTGACTACAATATACAAATATGGTAAATGGTAAACTGAACTCTTCGTGCAGGTTTAGGATTTTGATTATGTGGTATGAATAAGACATTTGAAAGTCTTCAAGAGAATTAAAAGTACATATTTCCTCTATACTGTATATGACACAAAGATAGTGAAAAAAAAATGCCAACTGTGAATCTTTCTTCACCTATTGATGGATAGCTTTCCCTATGTAGGTATACAGGAAAAGCTGTCAGTATGTGGTTGTTGGGGAAGCCAGATTCCAAGGCAGAATTTACATTGCTTTTCACCCTAAAATATGGTATCAAATACCACTATGGCCATCAATGTTATGGGGCACAATTGGAAAGTATTGGGTCAGCATTTGTGTGGTCAAATGCAGTTGAACATGCAGGTCTGTCTCGTAGGGTTAGCTCTTACCCATACAATGTATGCAGCAAAAAAAGAAGAATTGCATTGCTGCACAATTTTCCAAATGTATTAATCCATCCAAGGGTACTTGCATGGAAGAATAAATTTAGAAATATTCGCAGCAATGCTGATGTATATTCCGCTTTTTCTGCTGTTATGGGGCACACTGACTGTCTACTGTTATGGAGGCAATATGGCTGCCACTATTATGGAAGCACGGCGTCTGTTCATTGTTGGCACTCTGGCTGTCTACGGTTATATGACCCTTTTACCTTATGGGGACATAGTGGCTTTCTACTATTATGGGGACATTCTGGCTGGAAATATTACAGGGGTACTGTATCTCTTATGGGAATACTAGGGCTGACATCCTTATGGGGACACTATTTTATGGTGGCTCCTTGGAACTAATAAAAATGAAACCGCATAAATAACTTAAGGATTTTGTTTCACTCACTGCCCGGATACGTTTGAGGCACTTCTTCAGCCACATACGTATAGTTTGTTTAGCCACTTCTTCCTCTATTGTGTATTCCAGCTGTTCCCGGGCTAGCAGTTCTTCCAGCTGAAGGCTTTTTCTAATATCAACAGATCTGTATGACAACATGCTATAGGAAAAATGTCAAATGAAAACTTATAGGCAAAGCATTTTTAAGTGACATTCTATGCATGGTTACATATAGAAAGACACACTCACAGGCACAGAAATTAAATAAAGTTACACGACATGTTGCACAAGCTAACAGCACCTCCATATATGCTTCCCATCTAAAATGATCAATTATCTACGTTTCACTAGAATCTTGAGTGATTTATAATAATAATAATCATGAAAATAATCTTTTTTTATATATAGTGCCAACATATTCTAAAGAAAAGGGCCCTGAGGAATAAGAGTTTACAATTTAAGAGAAGATAGGGGTGACACAAGAGGAAAAAGTGCTTGATTTGTACAATGGTCCAGCCATCTTTTGTGCAAAATTGGGGAAGACACAAAACTGCATGAGCCAGTCACTAGCCAGTCTCTGTGCAGACACAGAAAAGAAGTGCATCAGGGTGCGAGCGATATTGCTGAATGAAGGGGTCAGGTTCTGAGGAATAATGTAGAGGGGGTGTTAAAAGGTCAGTCAAGGAATTTTGATAGGCTTGGATGTGTTTTTAGGGCATGGATGTTGGGAATTAATCTTATTGTCTAGGGTAGCGTATTCCAGAGTACAGGTCCAGCACAAGAAAAATCCTGGACACTGGAGTGGGGTTGGTTAATATTAAATCATAGACAGAATATAGAGCATTGGTGGCGCAGTAGACAAGTGAGGGAAAAGATGTAGGCAGAAGCTGGTGTGCTACCTAGAAGTTATGGTAGTGCCACACACTGAAATGGAGACATCGGGTTTAGATAGATTAGTAGATGGGGACGACGACACAAGAGAACATAATGTTATAGACCGTTGACAGACAATCACTGATGTTTTGATGTTAGGGGAAGGGGTATATAATAGGGTGTCATCTGCGTAGAGATGGTACTGCGAGCCAAGGGCTGTATAGAGAGAAAAGAAGAGCGGACTTACGACTGAACCCTGAGGAACAACAACAGCAAGGGGAAGAGAGGAAGCAGGAGAACCAGCAAATGATACACTAAACAAGCAGTCAGAGAGGTAGGAGGAAAACCAAGAGAGAACAGTGTTCTTCAGGCCAATGGAGTGAAGTATACTTATAAGTAGTTGGTGGTCTACAGTGTAAATTGCAGGAGAAGAATCAAGACAGAGTAGCTTCTGTTAGATTTAACCATTAAGAGATCATTCAAGATATTAGTAAGGGCAGTTTCTGTAGAGAGTGCAGTGTGCATAAACCAGATTGTAAGGGGTCTAGAAGTGAGTTAGAGGAGAGATAGTGGATCAAGCCAAAGTAGACTAAGCGGTCTAAGAATTTGTGATGTTTTTATTAGTAATGTGTAATGAATTCATACAAAAAATATGTAACAAAAAATACTGCACCTGAGCACATCATGAAAAGTAACATCACCACCACTATGCAAGCGCTCCATTTCATAGCACATGTGCTTAAATAAAAGCTTGTCTTTGTCCAAGTCTACTTCTAATCGTCCGCGAAGCAACCTCAGGAGAAACTTCACTCGAAATGTTGGAATAACACCCTGGCAATAAGATATAAAACATTGTTCCATGAGGCAACAGTGTTGTAACTGTCCTTTTCTTTATGTAAGAACCAGTGTGAGAACCAGCTCACGAGATAAGTAAATCTCATAAAATTGGTAAAATTTCTTAGGAGTGATAAACAATGAAAAACAGATTAGGGAATACGTTTATAAGCCTCAAGTGAATTATTCCATTTTCATCCACAGAGCCAACAGATGTCTTCTGACTACATGACTACGTGGGGCTGGTAGACGCTGGCCTATAACTCTCTGGGACTGATTGCAAATTTACAATAATATGAGAGATGGGCCTTCCTACAGGATAGCTATGGCCTCACTGACAAGGTCTTAGTCACAAGTGCCTTCAAATACAACAGCCACATTCCCTGCTTGACAGTCTTTCCTTGCTGTCTACATCCACTTAACGTAATTTTCTAATGAACCACAGTCAGCAATGTTGCGTAAGCAAAATATGTACATATGGTGGATATAGCAGCATGATTAGCACTATTTTACACCCATGCAAACAGTGGGCTGCAAATAGGTTTCAAAATCTAAAAGCATACTAAAAAACAGGAAAAAAAACTGTTACTACATATATACTGTTGCTACGTATACTGTCACTGCTCTTCTTGGCTGAAGTAGGTGGAGTTGAGGCACAATGGAGATTGAGTCAGCCAGTGTATCATCAGCCTCCTTCTTGAATATCAGCACAGATGCAACAGTAGTTTGAAGCTCAATGAACAGATTTAGAAGAATTAAGCCAAACGCCATTGAATATTGGGAGTCTGAAGAAATCTAAAATCCACATCCTGTCTTCATCGGTGGCTCGGGCTGTAGCTTTGTCCTTTCACTATACTTTAAACTGCATCTCTGCAGAAGATAACCAGACCTGTCTTCATTGGTGGTTTAGGCTGCTGATTTGTCCATTCACTATACTTTAAACTGCATCTCAGCACGAGATCACCAGGCCTGTCTTCATTGGTGGTTTAGACTGCTGCTTTGTCCTTTCACTATGCTCTGCACAAGATCCCAGGGAATCAGTGCATGGAAAGTTTGTTTCCATTAGTGCAAAGGTAGAACGATAATAAACTACAAGCAACTAAAACATCAGTGATTATCAGGCTTTACATTTACTGAGGCAAATGAGCCTTAGGGTATGTTCACACGCAGAGTCAAAAACGTCTCAAAATACAGAGCTGTTTTCAAGGGAAAACAGCCCCTGAATTTCAGACTTTTATTGAGCAATTCGCGTTTTTCGTGGCCGTTTTTGGAGCTGTTTTCATTAGAGTCTATGAGAAAACGGCTCCAAAAACGTCCCAAGAAGTGTCCTGTACTTCTTTTGACGAGCCATCATTTTACGCGCCGTAAAATGACTGCTCGTCTGCACAGAACATCGTAAGACCCATTGCGAGCAATGGGCGGATGTTTGCCGACGTATTGGAGCCGTCTTTTCAGGCGTAATTTGAGGCGTAAAACGCCTCCATTACGCCTGAAAATTGGTCGTGTGCACATACCCTTAGTGTGTAGGGAGGGGAGGCTGGACTTCTATAAATATTGTGTTCTACTGCAAATGTTCAGACAATTGCTTATAATTTCCTAGCGGACTGTAAATATTCAGTGCTTAATAGCACCATAGAGTCCGAATTTCCTATTCACATACATTTAGTTTATTTTTCGTTCGAGATCAGTGCCAAAACTTTTCACTGAATGCACACTTCAACCTGGACTTCGATGGATTTTTATAACATTCCAACTATTAAACATGTTATTATGACAATGTACATATTTGAGCAAACTAGTAATGCGGCACATTATGGCAAGTTATAGGACGACGAGACTGCATCAATTATTCATGTGTTTAAAAGTCAGGCTGCATTAAGAATTCGCAAATGGAAAATTTGAATAAAAAGTAATAATAAGATCAGTCAACAGCAGCTAGCCAGCCAGCTTACTAACTGGTTGTGAGGTAACAACCAATTACTGCACTGCACAGAGTAAAAATGAATGGAAAAACAAGTAAATACATTAAAACAAAAGTTGCAAAAGAGCAGATTACAAAGAATCTAGAGTTTACATTTGATTGTTATTTCAGTTAAAGGTAAAAACGCAACATGAATTTGCCATTGTAATCCATCAGTAAGGAATCCGTCAGACACCCTAATGAATAATCTATGCAAGTGCTGTGCTTGCTGACCAAAGCTTGCATGATTTTGAGCAGCTGCGTTGCAACAGGGCCAACCGTGAAGGTTGTCCAAGCTCAAAATCTATACTCTTGTGTAAACTGCTGGTTTCCGATTATTGAGAATTAGATAAGGATTTTTTTTCATTATCATTGTAGGGGATGTTGTTGTGGTGCAATTATGAGAAAAGGGAAAGTGGTAGGATAGCAGCAAATACAATATCTATCTGCTATAGGATTTTTTACAGATAGCAGAAGGCCTTCTTTACACGAGCGCTAGTTCTTTTCCCTAAGGTTTCTGTGGCTCTTTGACAGCCTAAGCATACTGCGTTTTTCTATCCAGTAAGCAAAACAGACAACCAACAAACCTAAAGTTAATGCGTTTCCTTAAAAAATATATCTCTAATGGCTCCTTCAAAAACAGAAGTCTGAATTGAGCCTAAGAAAGTATAACAGATCTTGAGTGTTTTGTTAAAGAGGACCTCTCACCTCTCCTGACATGTCTGTTTTACGAAATAATTTTATTTCCCATGAAACAACAATTATTTTTAGAACTCTATGTTGTGTTGTTCCTCTGCTATCTCTCCTAGAAATGTATGAATAAATTGACAACTGGGCTTTACGTTTTGTTTGTGTGCCCCTACACAGTCTGATATTGTCCAATCAGTAATGACAGAGTTAGGGCATGGCCCCACGTGGCGGTTTTCCTCCGCAGCTGTCCGCATCAATGCCACACAGAATCTGCGTTGCAGATTCTGCGGCGGATCTGCCCAAAATGTGCAGTAAATTGATGCGGACTAGCTGCTGCGGACTGCGGGAAAAGTGCTTCCCTTCTCTCTATCAGTGCAAGATAGAGAGAAGGGCCAGCACTTTCCCTAGTGAAAGTAAACGAATTTCATACTTACCGGCCGTTGTCTTGGTGACGCGTCCCTCTTTCGGCATCCAGCGCGACCTCCATGGATGACGCGGCAGTCCATGTGACCGCTGCAGCCTGTGATTGGCTGCAGCCGTGACTTAGACTGAAACGTCATCCTGGGAAGCCGGACTGGAGACAGAAGCAGGGAGTTCTCGGTAAGTATGAACTTCTATTTTTTTTACAGGTTGCTGTATATTGGGATCGGTAGTCACTGTCCAGGGTGCAGAAACAGTTACTGCCGATCGCTTAACTCTTTCAGCACCCTGGACAGTGACTATTTACTGACGTCTTCTAGCAACGCTCCCGTAATTACGGGAGCCCCATTGACTTCCTCAGTCTGGCTGTAGACCTAGAAATACATAGGTCCAGCCAGAATGAAGAAATGTCATGTCAAAAAAGCAAGACGCATCCGCAGCACACATAACATGTGCATGACATCTGCGGACTTCATTGCAGAATTTAGAATCTCCATTGAAGTCAATGGAGAACTTCCGCAATGAGTCCGCAACCAGTCCGCCACTGGTCCGCAACATCCATTGTATGCTGCGGACACCAAATTCCGCACCGCAGCCTATGCTCCGCAGCGGAATTTTCAGCCACGTCTAAACGAAGCCTACTAAAAAGAAGTGGAAGGCAATGGAGAAACGGATCCGCTGCGGATTAACGCTGCGGAGTGTCCGCAGCGGAATTCAAGAGCAATTCCGCCACGTGGGGCTTTGCCCTTAGACTGTGTAGGGACACGCCCTTTTGACAAGGGGAATTGTAACACCAAGTTGTCAATTTATTCATACATTTCTAGGAGGAATAACAGAGGAACGACACTATGAAGAGTTCTAGTAAAATATGTTCCAGAAATGTTTTTTTTCATAGGGAATACAAGTATTTACTAAACTAGATATGTCAGGATAGATGACAGGTCCTCTTTATTGTACCTAATAATCTTTTACTGCTTTATTTATTTAGTATGGGACACTAAAGGCCCTATTACACTGGTCGATTTTGGACGGTGCAGCGAGCGCCAATCAACGAGACAGGTCATTGATCGGCGCTTGTTTATTCCTGTCACACGGAGCTATGTATGGGTAAGAGCGGTCGTTACACCGATGGCTCGTCCCCATACATTATTATCATGTCGGCAGCGCGTCTCCATGTTTACACAGGGAGATGTGCTGCCGACATGATAATATTTAACTTTTTTAACATGAGCGTTTGCGCGTTCATCTGCTGATCACTGCACTGTCTACACAGCGCTTTTATCAGCAACGAGCGTTCCATGAACGATCGTTTGCCCGATAATTGCCCAGTGTAAAACCCCCTTTATCCTTCCATTTTCCACATACTTGTACCAGGTGTTTATACGATTTCTACTGACTACCCTGTCCTTGGAGCCAAGTCAGTAGTAAACACTAAAGCCATTTTACATGGGTCGTTGATTGTGCGATTAAGCGCTCATACGAACGCTCGTTCCTGATAATCGGCCAGTGTAAACATTTCAGCAATCAGCCGACGAATGAGCTTGTTCGGCGGCTGATTGAATCTCTTATGCTGCCATAAAAATGGTCATTTGTTGGCAGCACACTTAACATGTAAACATTAAATGCTCTGCCGACAATATGGAAACTGTATGGGGACAAACGATTAATCGTTCGTTCCCATATTGCCATGATTATTACTGCATGTAAATGGGGCAATTGAGAGCCAAACGACATGTCATTTTTGTCGATTGGCGCTCGTTATCAGGCAGGGATCTGTTCTTGTAAAAGGGTCTTTACTGGTCTAGACCATAAAATTCTTAAATATTTAGGTCAATGTTCTTATAGTCAGCAATGAATCAGTTGTAAATAAATCAGAAACG
The DNA here is from genome assembly GCF_050947455.1 of Rhinoderma darwinii. NCBI lineage: Eukaryota > Metazoa > Chordata > Amphibia > Anura > Rhinodermatidae > Rhinoderma > Rhinoderma darwinii. The sequence goes on along the minus strand of NC_134688.1, from coordinate 165,326,177 downwards.
ATACAGTATATCCAAAATATGTGATTATCCCAGAGAGAAGTTATAAAATATTACCTCTCTTTTATCATCAACCATATTCCATATTATTTGATAATGGCGGAGGTCATTGGGACTTAGTAATTGGTCCTCTTCAGTAGAGTAGAAGAGAGAAAAATTCTCTACAATTATGGCTGAAATAAAAAAAATACAAAATTCCCATTGTGGGTTATTCAACTTTTACAATAAATTTAAATAGTATTGAAAGAGTAAATGTTATATTATGTGGGTAAAATAAAGGCTCACTGTGCCTTATATAATGTAATTATCAGAAATGCTCCCTTTATAAACAGGAGCAATGCAATAATATGGGTTATCCGACAAAAATCTGATCCATCACGAAACTAGTCACAGTGCAAATATCCTATTTAACAAAGCCTCCTGCTCATTTTTAAAGTATTCCAATCATTATTTTAATAACCATTGATACTTACCAACTAAAAGGTTTAACATGATATAGGCAATGATGACATAAAAAGAACAGAAGTACATGAGTGCTCCAGCATAATTTCCACAATCAGTCTCCCAGTATCTACTACTATCAGGTGTGCAAAAAGGAGGTTGTACCTGGAATTACAAAAATCGGAATTGTAAGTGAATTCTAATTCTAATTCAAAAAGTGAATTCTAATTGTCACAAAGTGAACGCAAAGTGATGTACATGTACGTCATTGGCAGAAGCCAATTTCTGCACGACTTCATACATGTACTTGATCTTCATCAGGAGGGTGGCTGTGATAAACAGCCACACTATGGCACTAATGGCCGGGATCAGTGAAAAATAATCATCGCTGGGGCATATGGTTTTATACTGGAAGCCTTGGGCCTATTATATATGTGTCACTATATTATAACTAAAAAACAACAATTTAAAATAAGCAATTAATTTTTAATAAATAATTTTAATTAAATAAAAGTCAATAAACACATATTTGGTATCCCCATAGTTATAATGACTTGTACATTAAAGTTATGCTGTCTATCAACATGAATGGTAAGAACGGTGAAAAAAGCCCCCACAGAAATGCATTGTGTGCTGAGGATTTATTTATTTTTATACTGATTAACAGCAAACATCTTGTTACTTTGTATTTACTTACAAAAACTCCAGAATAAAAAGCACTAAAAATTTTACTAAGGCTATGTTCACACTGAGTTTTTTTTGCAGGTGGAATGGAAGTTTGAGGCAGATTTTCCTCTCCCTGCACGCCGATTTTTGCATGGGCATAAAACACTACAAAATATGCTTTCTCTGCCTCCCATTGATGTCAATGGGAGGTCAGAGGCGTAAACGCCCGAAGATAGGGCATGTCGCTTCTTTTTCCCGCAAGGCGGTTTTACTGCTCGCGGGAGAAAACTGCCTCCGCCTCCCATTGAAATCAATGGGAGGCATTTTAGGGCCGTTTTTGACGAGTTTTGCGGCGCGGTTTCCGCGTCAAAAAACTTGTCAAAAAAACTGTGTGTGAACCCAGCCTTAGGCCTCATGCACACGACCGTAGTGTTTTTCTGGTCCGCAAATTCCAGGACCGTGTTCCGTGAAATGTCCTCCGCAGTTCATCCGTATGTAATCCGCAGTTCATCCGTATGTAATCCGCAAAATGCGGATAAAAAAAAAAGCCTAGGTAAAACAGGATGACGACAGAACTCATTCCCGGTCGTCGCCTAGCAACACTTCCGCAAATCCGCAAACTGCGGTTGACACACGGAGGTGTACCCACATTTTCCACGGGCCCATTGACTTCTATGGGCACGTCCGCATCGAATTTGCGGGCCGTAATAAGACATGTCCTGAGTTTCTGCGGCACGGATTTGCGGACATGCGGAGACCCGTGAAAACACGGATAGTGTGTATGGGCCCATAGAAATGAATGGGTCCGCAATTCTCCCGTGGATTTTCGGGGGAATTGCGGACGCAAAAACACGTTCGTGTGCATGGGGCCTTAGGCTGGTTTCACACGGGCGCATTTGGTCTGTAAAATACTGTCCGTATGTCGGCAGTATTTCCCAGACCGAACACAATTCAGGGAGGTGGGCTCCTAGCATCATAGTTACCGATAATTCTAGGAATCCCTTCCTCCCTGCGGGAATACTGTCCCATACTGAAAACATGGTACAGTACGGGACAGTATTCCAGTGAGGAGTCAAAATTCCTAGCGTCATAGATAACTAAAACAACAGTTCGGGAAATACTGATGACTTACAGACTGTATTTTACAGACCGAACATGCCTGTGTGAAACTGGCCCTAAACGCTGTGTGTAAATCCAGCCTAATGCCACGTTCAGACGTGGTGGAATTTCTGTTGAATTCCGCTGCGGACAGTCCGCAGTGTAATTCTGCAGCAGCCGTTTTTTACGTTTGTTTCTATACATTTTTAGGAAAATAACTGTGCGGAATTTAGGCTGCGGTGCAGAATTACTCCTCTGCAGCATGCATATTATGTTGCGGAGAAGCAGCGGAATTTCACTGCGAATTTCAGCCTTTGCAATGCAAAAACTGAAATCTGTGGCAAGTCCGCTGTGATATCTTCAACGTCTGAATTACCTGTCAAATATGCAAATGTTGCTGCAGATTCGTTGCGTAATCGCCCCAAATCTGCACCAACTTTTGCAGCGGAAAAATTCTGCAACGTGTGAACGTGGCCTAAGGGTTCAAATAAAGCAAAATCTTATAAAATAAACAACCCTACTCCTCAACTTCAACATGATTGTTCAATCTAACTACATGTTGGCTGTACTGTGCAGATTTAATCAATCTTTATAAAACACAATAAAATAAATTACAATCATATTTCTCCTGACCTCAAAATCAATGCCAAATATCAGTTCTCTACTTACCATACAGTCATGCATTATTTTATTCCAGTCTTCCCCAGTTACAATCCTGAAGAGGACAGTTATAGCTTTTCCTGCTGTGGAGAAGTTTGCATGTCTAGGAGAGACCAAATAAATGTAATCAGTCTAAGTTACTAAAGTACCTAGACCGTAACCCCTAATAACCAGGCCTAAAAGGGCCTTAATGACCAGATCCACTTTTATGTTTTTGCCATTCTGCCTTTCAGCAGCCATAACTTTTTTCTTTTGTTTATAGTTTTTCCCATAAACAACATTTATCAATTATCCACAGGATAGGTTATAAATGTCTGATCACTGAAGGTTTGACCGCTGGGACATTCAACCATCACACGACTTCGGGTACCTGAGTCCCTTGTGTGAAATGAGTGGTAGTGTGCATGCACCATTTACTATCTACGGGTCTGACGAAGATAGCGGTGTACAGCACTTGGCTATCTCCACAGGACCCATAGACAGTGAATGGAGCAGTGTTCATGCATGCGCGTTATCACTTCATTCATACAGGGGACTCGGGGCTCTGCAATCTCTAGAACGATGGGGGACCCAGCGGTCAGATCCCCAGCGATCAAACATTTATCATCTATTTATCATCTATGTTCGTTATGGGGAAAACCCCTTTAAGTTGGACTGGCAAAGATGAGTGATTTCTCATGAAAGTAGCTTCTCAACCCAGAGGTCATCACCAGTGACGTTTTATGATACTGTGTAGCATATAAGACACAATCCAAACCTCTGCAATCTTACTGCTTTCTTACCTGTTAATGTTTTCACCATATTTCACTGTTCCAAAAAGAACAACTCCAGCAAAAGCATAGCAAAGAAGCAACAGGAACATCCCCACAATAATAAAAAAACTCTTGTACATGCTGACAACAACAGTTAGCAAAAGCATCTTCAATGTGACCTAGAAGTGGATATAAAATACATTTAAAGAAATCACAACCATATCTTTCCAGTCCTTTCCAAATATAAGAAAAATATACTTTCCCTACAAAGTATTGATATGAGGCATTTTCTAACAAATCTTGTCTTATTTCCCAACATTCCTTTACTGTCACCTTAGTAAACCTTATTATTATTCACTGCCTTCTATACTTCTTAAAGTATTATTAATTAGCCTGTTCCATAAGGAGTGTACGTGGGATGGTTTTCATATTCTTTGTGTTTAATTTTTTCTGGTGTATAGTATTATGCTCTTTTGTATGTACATATGCACAAAATGTTTAATAAAAAATATATATCTGATGAAAACAAAAAGGGGGTTTCACAAATAAGTTCAAAATAAACATGTAATTTTTTTTTCAAAAATTTGCTTAAAATAAAAATTGGGGGAAATACCGGATGTCCTAATTCCTTTACCAGAACCTGCCATGGCTGTACGTAAACAATACAGCTGTGGTAATGTGTCGTCCTTGTGAGGTTACGTTCCACATGGTAAAATTACGTAATGGGCATTGCCCATGCCCACACACATCTTTCTTTCAATGCTGGGAACAGATTTGGAAATTCATTAAATTTGTTAGAGGCTGGCCCATATCTATGGTATATATATTACTGAGGGATTTTTTTTAGTGTAAAGTGGCACATATAAACTATAGAACTTAGTATATATTCTAGTATTGTAGTATATAGAACTTAGTATAACATATTTCTCATAGATTGTAAGCTCTTGCGAGAGGGCCCTCTCTCCTATTATTTGAATTCTTTATTTAAATAAGTTACGTTCTGTTACTATGTAATGTCTGATTTTGTCTGTACATGTACCCTATGAACTGTAAAGTGCTGCGGAATATGTTGGCGCTACATAAGTAGAATTATTATTAGTAGTATTATTAGTAATGTAAGGCCTGAGGAGATTTTAAGAGAGGACAAAGGCTCCCCTCTTAAAGAGAACCTTTCACCTCCCCATACATGTGCAGCTGAGTGCAGCATGTAATGGGCAGGGCTGCACAAACCCTGGGGCACTTTACATTTTTTTTGTACCCTCCTCCGTTATTTCAGATACGGACAGTGTTACAGCAAGAGCGAGGATAGAGGAGAGAGCATGCGCGCTCTCCTCTCCACAGCTCTTACATTAGCAGTGACATGCCCCCTTGCCAGTTCGGCAGAAGACTGATTTTGAAAGCTGAAGAGTGAGAGCATGAGCGCCCATGCGCACACTCTCTTCCCTATCCTCGCTCTTGCTGTAACACAGTCCATATGTGATTGGACAGTGTCACAGCCATAGTAACACGCCCCCTTCTCAGTACACGCCCCATTGACAGTTCAGGGGGTTATTTAAATATCGGGCACCAAATATAATGGCACCGATATCTAAAAACTGAGATCAGGTTAAGACTGAGATTGAAGCTTTTTTTTTTTCATTTACATATAACTAAAATAAATTACACAGGGAATAAAATGTATTATTATTTCTAATGTTAAACAACCAAACACAATTAAAATGAAAATTGTATGCCTGAGCTAAAAGTAAATTGAGGGTAGTTATTTTTCTCTCAGCATGTCTATTTAAGAGAAACATGATTTAGAAAAAGACATTCTGGTCCACGGCTTACAGTATTTAAGAGATTTGTTCCCAAAGTATAGCAGAGAAATCTACTTACATAGAAAGATAAAACAGGGCTTTGAAGTGAGTTTTATTCACAAGAATACGCAAAAAATAAAATGACACAACAATTTTCAAACACAAATTCCGAGGAGAAGGCTCTTTCTGTGAACAAGTATCATTGATATGTTTTCCAGGAATATTGCATATTATACTATCTACTGTGTATCTAAGTACAGATGTAGTAGGGTGACAAGTTGTCATCTGTCTCCTGAACAAGGGCATACATACAGTAAAGGAAGGCCATGTGGCTGCTATGAGACTCTTGGAAAGAGGGGACCCTGCCCGGGTGATTTCTTCCCTTTGCTGCTGTGTGGTGGGAACCTGTACAGGACTCCCCTCTCCAGACAAACTGCATGGAAGACTGTCCTTGACTGCAAAACCAGGCACATTAGTAAAGACCTAGTTTGATCTTTGCAATGTGGCACCCTCTCTTCTTTGTGTGTCACTGCTCCTGACATCAAATTAACACTGTATTGGAATGAATTACCATAAAGCATTACTCAATGTTACTGATAGAATAAGACAATGGGGCTTGTAGCACTCTTGCTGCCAAATTTTTCACAATTTAACCTTGTATTGTTCAAGCGCCTTTCCACCACCAAATACAGGCAGCTCTAAGAGTTTTTTCCTTAGTTAGAGAGTGGCGTTATTGTGACATGTACTGTATCACTCTATTTTGCTCGGTGTGTGCTTTAAAAAAAAGTAAAAAAAATAAATTAAAAAAAAAAAAAAAAAAAAAAATATATATATATATATATATATATATATATACACTACCGTTCAAAAGTTTAGGGTCACTTAGAAATTTCCTTATTTTTGAAAGAAAAGCACAGTTTTTTTCAATGAAGATAACATTAAATTAATCAGAAATACACTCTATACATTGTTAATGTGCTAAATGACTATTCTAGCTGCAAACGTCTGGTTTTTAATGCAATATCTACATAGGTTAGAAACCATGAGAAGAAGGAGTCAGAGACTATAAGTACACAAAGAAATATAGTTTTATTGTTACATTCGAAATACAAAAATATAAAAACACAAGTACACAACGAGGTGTTTAAAATTGAAAGTAGATAGGTGGATCAAGTATCAAAAACCCTCAACACGGGCATGCCATAAGTACAAAAACGTAAGAGGTTCTGTTGGTATATAAATGTATGGGGGAGAGAAAGCACATCGCCGTCACATACAGACAGTGCTGGTTCACTGCAACGGAATCTGTGCCATCTCACCACCAAATAGTACATGCACGTCAGCAGCAGATGAAATAACGTCTACAAACTAGTAACAAGAGAGTTACGTCTAACTCTTCAATTGCATGGTCCCAGAAATAGAACAAGGGAAAAAGAGCCGGCCCACTATAGCCTAGTGTGAAGGGGAACCAAACGTCCGCTTAACAGAACCAATGAAATAACAAAACTAAAACTGAAGGCTTACCCATGGAGGTGTTTTAGAGGTAAAGTGACCCACCTCAACACTCGGTGGGTACTACTAGTTTGTAGACGTTATTTCATCTGCTGCTGACGTGCATGTACTATTTGGTGGTGAGATGGCACAGATTCCGTTGCAGTGAACCAGCACTGTCTGTATGTGACGGCGATGTCCTTTCTCTCCCCCATACATTTATATACCAACAGAACCTCTTACGTTTTTGTACTTATGGCATGCCCGTGTTGAGGGTTTTTGATACTTGATCCACCTATCTACTTTCAATTTTAAACACCTCGTTGTGTACTTGTGTTTTTATATTTTTGTATTTCGAATGTAACAATAAAACTATATTTCTTTGTGTACTTATAGTCTCTGACTCCTTCTTCTCATGGTTTCTAATGTAATTGTGGAGTTTTCGCTAGTTTATAGTGACATTTTTGGAGGTAGAACATTTCGCCTTGTGGGTGATACCTAGCCAAATTACCATACCTGTGAGATATTTTGGTTGTTAATATCTACATAGGTGTAGAGAGGCCCATTTCCAGGAACCATCACTCCAGTGTTCTAATGGTACATTGTGTTTGCTAACTGTGTTAGAAGGCTAATGGATGATTAGAAAACACTTGAAAACCCTTGTGCAATTATGTTAGCACCGCTGTAAACAGTTTTGCTGTTTAAAGGAGCTATAAAACTGACCTTCCTTTGAGCTAATTGAGAATCTGGAGCATTACATGTGTGGGTTCGATTAAACTCTCAAAATGGCTAGAAAAAGAGAGCTTTCATGTGAAACTCGACAGTCTATTCTTGTTCTTAGAAATGAAGGTTATTCCATGCGAGAAATTGCCAGGAAACTGAAGATTTCCTACAATGGTGTGTACTACTCCCTTCAGAGGATAGCACACACAGGCTCTAACCAGAGTAGAAAGAGAAGTGGGAGGCCCCGCTGCACAACTGAGCAACAAGACAAGTACATTAGAGTCTCTAGTTTGAGAAATAGACGCCTCACAGGTCCTCAACTGGCAGCTTCATTAAATAGTACCCGCAAAACGCCAGTGTCAACGTCTACAGTGAAGAGGCGACTCCGGGATGCTGGCCTTCAGGGCAGAGTGGCAAAGAAAAAGCCATATCTGAGACTGGCTAATAAAAGGAAAAGCACACAGACATTGTACAGAGGAAAAAAGTGTTATGGACAGACGAATCGAAGTTTGAGGTGTTTGGATCACACAGAAGAACATTTGTGAGACGAAGAACAACTGAAAAGAGTGCCTGACGCCATCTGTCAAGCATGGTGGAGGTAATGTGGAGGTAATGTGATGGTTTGGGGTTGCTTTGGTGCTGGTAAAGTGGGAGATTTGTACAAGGTAAAAGGGATTTTGAATAAGGAAGGCTATCACTCCATTTTCCAACGCCATGCCCTACCCTGTGGACAGCGCTTGATTGGAGCCAATTTCATCCTACAACAAGACAATGACCCAAAGCACACCTCCAAATTATGCAAGAACTATTTAGGGAAGAAGCAGGCAGCTGGTATTCTATCTGTAATGGAGTGGCCAGCGCAGTCACCAGATCTCAACCCCATAGAGCTGTTGTGGGAGCAGCTTGACCATATGGTACGCAAGAAGTGCCCATCAATCCAATCCAACTTGTGGGAGGGGCTTCTGGAAGCATGGGATGAGAGGCTTTTATGGCTGAAATGACAGACTGTTTTCAGGAGAAAACAGCTGCCTCGTTTCAGCCGTAATTGCTCCTCCTCGCATTTTGCGAGGCTTCTCTGACAGCCGTAAATTTTGAGCTGTGCTTCATTGAGTTCAATGAAGTACGGCTCAAATTACGTCTGAAAGAAGTGTCCTACAGCTGTCAAACGACGACGCGTAAATGACAGGTCGTCGGCACAGTACGTCGGCAAACCCATTCAAATGAATGGGCAGATGTTTGCCGACGTATTGTAGCCTTATTTTCAGACGTAAAACGAGGCATAATATGCCTCGTTTACGTCTGAAAATAGGTCGTGTGAACCCAGCCTAAAGTTTTAAAGCACAATGTGTGCTGAAAGTCCCTATATAGCAATGCTACTATTACTCAGTAGTCTGTTCTAACTGAGTGCAGGGTCAAACCAATATCTCTGATGACCGCACTGCCTGTATAAAATAGCTGAAATAGCGGCTTAAAATAAGAGAAGCCCCCCGATATGTTTCACCACCGTAGTGGCGTCCTCAGGGGAAAATGGGGCTATGTGTTCTGTTAAACTTAAGGCTGGGTTCACACGACCACATTAACGTCCGTAATGGACGGACGTATTTCGGCCGGAGGTCCCGGACCGAACTCAGTGCAGGGAGCCGGGCTCCTAGCATCATAGTTATGTACGATGCTAGGAGTCCCCGCCTCTCCGTGGAACTACTGTCCCGTACTGAAAACATGATTACAGTACGGGACAGTTGTCCTGCAGCGAGGCATAACTCGTACATAACTATGATGCTAGGAGCCTGGCTCCCTGCACTGAGTTCGGTCCGGGACTTCCGGCCGAAATACGTCCGTCCATTACGGACGTTAATGTGGTCGTGTGAACCCAGCCTTAGTCCTATGTTAAGCGTACTGCAGCGGCTATTTCAGCTATTTCATACAGGCAGTGCGGTCATCAGAGATGTTGGTTTGACCCTGCACTCAGTTAGCACAGACTACTGAGTAATAGTAGCATTGCTATATAGGTATCACGGCGCAGGGTGTGGACCCACTGGGCCATACCACGTAGCGGGATAGCAGCTAGCCAACTAGGTACAAAACAATGTCTAAAGTCCAGAACGGGTACCTGAGGCAATGTAGACAGTAGCGGAGACACAACTTGACTTTCACTACAGATGGCACAGTAGATGCAGCGGAAGACACGACAACTCTCACTGTACATACGATAGCACGAGATACAGGGTACAGGCAGCTGGAATGGGTAACACTGGGAACTGGAAAACACTGGGAGACCATTTGCAAGACACATTTTAGGTATACAACAACGCTCAGGCAAGGATCAAGTGGGCAGAGCCCTTTTTATAGTCCAGCAGCATTCTGGGCTAATTATTGAGTAATGACAGATGGACGCGTACTGGCCCTTTAATGCCGTGCACACGTGAGCGCGGGCGCCCTGCGGGAAACAGTCCCTGAACCCGGAAGTGAGTGCCGGCGTCTCCCTGGAGGGAGATGTCGTCGAGAACACAGATGTCCATGGCCAGGGCCGTCAGAGGGTAAGTCTGAACGACGGACCTCGGCCATAGACGTTACAGTATCCCCCCTCTTACGCTCCCTCTTCTTGGGACCAGAGCGGGAGAGAAATATCTTCATGAGGACAGGGGCATTGATGTTCTCCTCTGGCTCCCAAGACCTCTCCTCTGAACCAAATCCCCTCCAATGCACCAAATAAAACGTCCCTCCTCCCACTTTCTCAGTGGCCAGGATCTCCCTCACTTCGAAAGTCCCAGACGAACCGCCAGCAGCCACTGTGGAACTAGGAGTCTCGGAGTAGCGGTTCAGTACCACGGGCTTCAGCAAGGAGATATGGAAGGAGTTAGGGATCTTGAGGGTAGGAGGCAGCTGAAGCTTGTATGACACAGGATTGATCTGTAGCAGAATCTCAAAGGGTCCGAACCTGGGAGCAAACTTGCAAGATGGCACCCTCAGCCAGATATTCCTGGAAGACAGCCAGACCTTCGTACCTGGAAGAAACTGGGGAGGTTCTCGTCTTCTAGTGTCTGCCTTTCTCTTCATGTAGTCCACCGCCAGCAGAATAGAAGATTGTGTCTGTTGCCATATCTGCAGAAAGACCCTGAAGGTAGAGTCAGCTGCAGGCACCTGGGACATAGTAGAGACAGGAAGAGGTATACGAGGATGTTGGCCGTAGACGATGAAGAACAGACTGGAGGTGGTAGACTCACTAGTATGGTTATTATAGGAGAACTCATCTCCCGGGAGCAGCTGTATCCAGTCATCATGCCGTCTGGAGACAAAGTGCCGCAGATAGTTCTCCATAATTTGGTTAACCCTTTCGACTTGTCCATTGGACTGAGGATGATAAGCCGAGGAGAAGTCCAACTTTACACCGAGGAGGGCGCAGAGTGCTCTCCAGAACTTTGAGGTGAACTGGACCCCTCGGTCTGATGCCATATGCAGAAGCAAGCCGTGCAGACGGAAGATGCGTTGAACGAAGAGGTCGGCCAGTCGTGCAGCAGAAGGCAGACCAGACAGGGGAACAAAATGAGCCATTTTAGAAAATCGATCCACCACCACCCAGATCACACTGCATCCCGCAGAGAGAGGCAATTCTGTGAAAAAGTCCATAGCAACATGCTGCCAGTGGGCATCGGGCACAGGCCGTGGTTGGAGCAGACCGGCTGGTCTGGAGTGGGCAACTTTGTTTGCTGTGCACACCGTACCAGAGGAGACAAAGTCCATGACGTCTTTGGGCAGCGTGGGCCACCAGAACTGATGGGTAATTAGGTCTCGGGTCTTACGGGCACGCGCGTGACCTGCCAGCTTGGAACTGTGACCCTAGTGAAGGATTCTTCCTCTGTCTGCCAGACGTACAAAAGTCCTTCCCGAAGGAATGTCCCTAACATGCAGAGGGTTGACAGAATAGATGCAGGAAGGGTCGATAATAATCTGTGTGGACTCCACAGTGTCCTCTGTTTCAAATGACCTAGACAAGGCATTGGCCCTCACATTCTTGTCGGCAGGTCGGTAGTGGAGTTCGAACCGGAACCGAGCAAAGAACAACGACCACCTGGCTTGACGAGGATTCAGCCGTTGAGCCGTCTGTAGATCAGTCAGGTTCTTGTGGTCCGTGAAGACCAGGATAGGATGAGCTGTGCCTTATAGTAGGTGTCTCCACTCCTGCAGGGCCAGCTTGATGGCCAGTAACTACCGATCCCCAATCGAGTAGTTGCGCTCTGAGCGAGAAAACAGCTTAGAATAGTAGCCACATACCACAGTCTTACCTTTCGAACCTCTCTGTAACAAAACTACACTGGCACCAACAGAGGAAGCATCCACCTCCAATGAAAACTGTAGGGACACATCATGGTGATAAAGAATAGAGGCTGACTTGAAGGCCTTTTTTAAGGTTTAAAATGCGACTTCAGCCTCTGGAGTCCATACCTTGGCAATTCATACCCTTTTTAGTGAGGGTGGAGATGGGAGCTGTCAAAGAAGAGAAGTTGGGAATGAACAGCCGGTAGAAGTTCGCGAATCCCAGAAAGCGTTGTATAACCCTTAAGCCTTGGTGGCATGGCAACTCCAGGACAGCCTTTACCTTCTCAGGGTCCATTTTGAGACCCTGATCAGTGATGATATAGCCCAGGAAGGGTAGAGACTTCTCTTCGAACATGCACTACTCCAGCTTGGCATAAAGATGATTCTCCCTTAATCGAAGCAACACCTGGTGGACATGACCCTGATGAGTCACAAGATCTGGGGAAAAAAATCAAAATGTCATCGAGATACACCACAACACAGACATAGAGGAGATCACGAAAAATGTCATTGACAAATTCTTGAAACACTGCGGGGGCGTTACATAGGCCGAAGGGCATGACCAGATATTCGTAGTGTCCATCACGTGTATTAAATGCAGTCTTCCACTCGTCACCCTGACGAATCTGGATTCGATTGTAAGCCCCCCGCAGGTCTAGCGTGGAAAAAAATTTCCCCCCCGTATGCGATCAAAGGGTTCTGAAATCAAAGGCAATGGGTACCTGTTCTTCACCGTGATCTGGTTGAGGCCTCGGTAGTCAATGCAGGGTTGGAGGGATCCATCTTTCTTCATAACAAAGAAAAACCCGGCTCCGGTCGGGGATGAGGATTTTCGTATGAAGTCCCTCTCCAGATTCTCCTTAATATAGGCTGATATAAACTGGGTCTCAGGCTAGGAGAGAGGGTATACTCTACCGCGAGGACGGGACGAATCAGGAACCAAGCCGATATGGCAATTATATGCTCGATGTGGTGGCAATGTCTCTGCTTCATTCTTGTTGAAGACACTTGCGAACTGAGAGTAACAAGGAGGCAACCCTTCTAGTGACTGAGGCGGAGGAGACTGAGGCAGATGGACATGCACCAGGCAGCGGTCGAGACACTTGGGGCCCGCCTGGAGATCCTCTCCAGAGTTCCAATCCAGGACTTGGGCATGTAGACGGAGCCAAGGCAAACACAGCAGCACGGGGTTGACAGCCTTGGGCAGAACAAACAGGGAGATGAGTTCAGACTGCGAAACTCCCACTTGGAGTCTTAACGGCTTGGTCACAGACAAAACTGGATCAGGCAAAGGCGGTCCATCTACCAAGGCAACGGAGAAAAAGCACTATGCACACCAAAGTGGAAATTCTTTTGCAGATAAATAATTTATTATATTTATAGCCAATGACAGTGCGACGTTTCGGTCAATACCATGACCTTCCTCAGGCAATTAGTCAATGTATGATCCTGTATGGATGGCGCATTCGTATGGCGGCTGACCGCTGTTGTTTGGTGCTCATCCAAGGCAACGATCAACAGCCTTTCCAGCAGAATAGTGGGCAACTGAAGAAGATCCACAAGGTCTTGGCAGATGAAATTGGCTGCAGAGCCAGAGTCCAGGTAGGCAGAGACTGGATGAGGTCTTTTGCCAGCAACGATTGTCACAGGAATGAACAGTTTGGAGGAGAGTTCTCTATTAAATGGCGTATCGCCCAGGGTTAGTTCTCCAACCAATCCTAGGCGTTGGGGTTTTTTGGCTTCTGAGGACACAGACGCACGACATGGCCAGCGAGGCCGCAATATAAACAGAGTCCAGAGATGCGCCTGCGCTGTTTCTCTTGAACGTACAGTTTAAGCCAATCCACCTGCATCGGAACCTACGGCGGGGCAGAAGAAGAAGGCAAGAGGGGTTGCTGGAAGTTGGGCGCCAGTCTAGGGAGCCGTCTCTCCTGTCGAACCTCTTGAGATCTCTCTCTGAACCTTATGTCCACTCGAGTAGCATGTAGAATCAGGTCGTCCAAGGCAGCTGGTAGATCTTGAGCAGCAAGTTCGTCCTTGATCTTGGGCGATAGGCCTTGCCAGAAGGATGCTACCAAGGCCTCATTGTTCCAGGACAATTCTCCTGCCAGGGTCCGGAACTGGATGGTGTATTCGACCACGGAGGCGTCCTCCTTGCGAAGGTTAAATATAGCAGTGGCTGCCGACGAGACTCGTCCATGCTCCTCTAATACGGTACGGAACAACCGCACGAACCCCTGGAAGTCTCGGGTCCCTGTCATTCTCAGATTGGATTCGCCCATGCCAGGGCCTTGTCGGCAAGTAGAGATATAATGAAGGCGATTCTGGATCCATGGAACCGAGGTGGCAATGGCAGCGAGAACTGAGGATCCGAATCGGAGCTGCCAGGAGGTTTAGCAGGAGGGTCAAATGGAGGAGCTTGAATAGGAGCAGTGAAGGAAGTAGCTAGCCCCCCTAGCTGCTGTGCCATGGAGTCTACTGCCACAAGGAGTTGATCATGTCATGCTCGCAGATACTGCATGTCCGCCTGCATAGCTTGGGAGGGTGACATGTCCTTGAATTGACAAGCGGGGTCCATGGCCTGAGCGTACTGTCACGGCACGGGGTGTGGACCCACTGGGCCGTACCACGTAGCGGGATAGCAGCTGGCCAACTAGATACAAAACAATGTCTATAGTCCAGTACCTGAGGCAATGTAGACAGTAGCAGAGACACTACTTGACTTTCACCGTAGATGGCTTAGTAGATGCAGCGAAAGACACGACTTGACTCTCACTGTAGATGGCACAGCAGATGCAGTGGAAGACACGACTTGACTCTCACTGTTGATACGACAGCATGGGATACAGGGTACAGGCAGCAGGAACGGGTAACACTGGGAACTGGAAAACCATTTGCAAGACAAACTTTGGGTATACAGCAACGCTCAGGCAAGGATCAAGTGGGCAGAGTCCTTTTTATAGTCCAGTAGCCTTCTGGGCTAATTATTGAGTAATGACAGCTGGCCCTTTAAGGCCGTGCACGCGCGGACGCGTGCGCCCTGCGGGAAACAGTCCCAGAACCCGGAAGTAAGTGCCAGCGTCTCCCTGGAGGGAGATGTCCCCGAGAACACAGATGTCCATGGCCAGGGCTGTCAGAGGGTAAGTCTGAACGACGGCCCCCGGCCATACACGTTACAATAGGAACTTTCAGCTCACATTGTGCTTTTAATCTTTACTTGTAATCTTCACTTGTATTCTGAATAGGTATTTCTAAATAAAGTTATATGTTTAATACTAGTAAGCATTCAATATGTACCTCGGAAAAAAGGGCTAATCTTTTTGGTAAATTAGACACATTTCTTGCCCATTGGCTTCTACAATGTCATTGATGCAAAATACGTAATTATTAATAAATGTGGGCCACTGTATCTGTCAGTTACAATATTGTCATCCAAAGGACACCAAAAGGCACAATCAACTGTCCCCCAGTTTATCTGAGGATGAGGCAGATGCCTAATACTAAACATGGTGCTTCATAAGGGCACTTTTAAGTGTGGATATTTTAAATCTGCAATTGTTGTCAATTTATCTTTCCATCACAGCATTTCATTTCTATGGCATCTCACTCTATGAGCATATATAAACTTCAAAAATATAACGTTTTGTAGTCACATAATTGACATGCAATATGCATTACATGTTTCTTAGACAAATGTGAGACAGTTCTGGAACATCTTGCTTATGATGTTAAAGCCGAGTTCACACTTGCTTTGTCAATGCTGATGTTCTGCTTCCTTGGTTTCCGTTGCAGTTTTTGTTGTTTTTAAGAGAAAATATTTTTGAATATATGATGGAAGTATGACAGAATCTGTGATGAAGGCTCTGACAGAGCCTACGATCAGAGCCTAACTCCAAAGCTTTGGGTCCTAAACATTCTATGAACATACGTGAGGGTGATTTTTATTCTTGCAGAATAAAAGGTCCTGAAAGAGTTAATCTTAGCACCTAGAGGGAGAAATATACAAAAGCTGTTGTTGCTGCATGAAGCATTTTGAATTCTTTGCCTGGTTAATTTGTTTGTATATTGTTTGATATTTCAACATTCAACTGCTTCATATTAAGATTGTGATGATGTGCAAGGCTGGGATTCAAATTCTTAACAACAGGTTTCCTGCTTTGATGGCAGAGATATAGGTGCCTAGGGAAGGGGTTATTTTTTCTTTAAAAAAAATTTACTTTACCGGAAAAAAGCCATCTTTTTTTTTAATCCCAATAGGGGACTTTAAATTTTCATTTTTTTTTTAAATCTATAATGTACTCGCAGCTCCCTATATATCTGTATATACTAGAGATGCCTGTGAATAATTTATTCTACTAGGGTATTTAGGCATAAAAAAATCCTCTCATAGATAGCAGTGCAGCCTGTGGCTCATTGCTAGTGTCTTTGGCTCTCATACACCAGGTGCTGTGTTTGAGTCCCCGCAGAAGCACATTTGAAATAGAAGCCAAATAATAATTACATATAAAGAGGTGTGAGTATCAGGCCAAAGTAGGAACACAGAAGCAAGAAATCAGCCATGTCATGTTTAGCTGCTCCTGTGTGGGAGAGACTACACCCATGAATATATAACCAATAAAATGTAATATGGAAGCTAATGATATCTAAAAACACCAGAAGATACTTACATGTTTTCCACATATGGAGAAAAACCTAAAGACTATTATACAGGCACCCATCATATAAGTATATTCATTCTGTAAAGAATTATAAAAAAATATTACATTTACAAAATAACTTTTTTAAAGGCGTACAACACAATTCTTATAACTGGCTCCACATTCAGAATGAAGTCTGGCGTCTCACTATGAATACATTTATACATGTAGCTTAAAGGATAAAAGAACCCTTAATTAGAGCTCACCATTACTAACTGGATGTACACATTAAAATGTCACTTGTCTCTTTTTTTATGGCATTCGAAAAGCAAGTTATGTGTAAACCAATAATACAGTTAATACTTAAAATAAGGGGGATAAGATGCAAACACTAACTGAACCAACATACTCTAGATCGCTATTTTATATAGAAAAATCGATTACAATTCTGTTAATAATAATGTAATTAACAAATACAAAGGGATTGTGCCGAACAATTCTGAACAAATTCATTTGAATTCTTGAGCTTTCCCTCAATGGGAGGCTGTGGGTAGAGTATGTGCTCATTGCCCAAATCAATAAATGGGATTTTTCCAAATACAATTCTAAGATGATTTTTATTCTAAGGTTTTAATTATTATTGTCCTATTTATCTTGGACAGTTCAACTTTTGGATAATTTGTTCTTAATAGGGGAGTATATAGGTGGTTTGTTAAACTACCTTTATAGTCCTTTGACTCCTTAATACTAAGTTTTGTAAACACTATTACAGGATTAATAGGAGTGTACGGGGGGCTTTACCTTGTAAACCAGGTACACGTCATCAGGATGTTTCTGCAGCGTGGCGTGGCCACTTTAATTTGGTCTGCAAGATACTTATTTAAAGGCTTATTCCCATCTCGTAATGTCATTGCTTATTGCTAGGAAATGCCATAACAATATGATCAGGGGCTGTCCATCTAAGACTGAGGTCCGCTCCTGTGAAGGAGTCCCAGCGCTTAAAGGGGTTATCCCATCAGGACAACCCTATCCATATTCCATATGACGTCAATATTCCCTATGGACGTCATAGAAGGGGTTCCCCAGCTTGGGACCACTTTCTATGTGCCATAATGGAGAGGCACCCACTCTGGCAGATCCGGTTCGGCCTTGTATTAAAAGGCATGTAACGCTACATTTCCACTAAGCTGCTGAAGGGAAAATGTGGTGCTGGCCGCTACTTCCCCTGGTGATAACAGCTGATAGACAGGGGTGATAGAAGTCGGACGTGCGGCGTACAGACAACCCCTTTAACAAGGGCTCCTTGTTAACTATGGTAGGAAAACTCATTTAATACTGTAGTCTGTACCCAATCTACTGTTATATAACACCTAGATGATTACTAATGTGAACATAAGCAACAGAATCACAAATCTAGATTACAACTATAACTATTTGAGCTTCTCCAGATATACTAATTACTGTACTTAAGAAACAAAAACAAAGAAGGTGTCTTACTAGTAAGGCAAAATGAAGTATGACCCAAATAACGCCGAGGGACGTCACAAGAAGGTCATAACGATTTCTCCTGCTTTGCCAAAATCCAGCTGGTGACATAGCTGTTATCTTCATTGTTACCTTCACAAGACAAATCAGTTCCTTAGTTAAAACTTCAATTTTTTCTGCATTATAACTGTGACTAGAATGCAACGATCTCGCCACAGAAGAAAATATTACGTAAGATTGATTTTGTCTTCGCATTGAATTCAATATTTAAAATCTGCAATAAATCCACGCCAAATCAATACCAGAAATTGACATGCTGGAGATTTAAATATCCGCACCACATGTCACTTTCGCACAATAATACTTGCAGCATGTGGATGACACTTGTAGTAATCTTATCCACTTTGCTGGTACTGTAATCCACTGCAAAATTTCAGCTCTTACCCCTATAAAGAATTCTGGACCTATTTAGGTTAAATATAATTAAATTATAGGTACATTTTCTGCCCTAAACCACCTTAACCTACTCCTACTGCTATGCTAAACCATTAGAAATATTAGGTGTTAACCAGAGTAACCAATTGTCAGAAAAATATCTGCATATGTGGTGTAATAGGAGAGGGGCATTTTTCCATCTACACCAGGGACACCAACGTGCTTGGAAACCCCCCTTTAATAATCTTCAGTTTTCCCCTGTATCCCTATATACAGTATATAATGTCATGTCTGTTATTATATCCACATAAGCTAAAGTATATTACCTCCAAAACAAAAATAAAGGTGAAAACGACTGACATTGTAGCAAGAGGCACTGTCACAGGATCATCCACATCCCACTGGAAAACAAAAGAATAAAATACCTCGCATTTTGTTTAGAACCACAGCAAAATATTATAAATCAACAGAAGAGCGTAATAATATATTGAAAAAACAGTAAGGCTACATACACACGAGCATATCAGATTCACGCGCGTGAATCTGGTCCGTATGTGTTGCGTTTTGCATCAGTGGGCTTTGAGAGTGACATGCGTTATATAGGCACTCGCAAAGCACATCTTTTTTTAAATTATTATTTTCAATTGAATTGATGAGAAAATCACGCACCGCACACGGATGTGCATCCGTGTGCGCTGCGTGGTTTTCACACACCCATTGACTTGAATGGGCGCGTAGGTGCGTGACAACGCACCAAGATAGGACATGCAGTGAGTTTCACGCTGCGGATTCTCGCTGTGTCTGTGTCCGTGTGCTGCGCGTGATTTCCACGCGCAGCACACGGACGTTATTCACGTTCGTCTGTATGAGCCCTAATGAAGGGGGCACCTTTCCAGTAGCAGTGTCAGAAACATTAGGAAATTGTCAACAGATGCCTACGGGATCTGTAGACAATCATGAGGGTGTCCACAATGTCCCCTGGTGAATGATGTTGGGGATAATAGGCATGTATGACCCTTTTTTCAACTGTGTAGCTGCAGAACTAGTGGTAAGAATCAATTATTTATATATGAGCAACAGTTTACTTACTTGTTATGGAATCGGCAAAGCATTACAGTACTCTTACACAACACAATTGTATCATGGCACTTGAAGGTGTTAGGGTTAAATACATAAATAATCTCCAAGCATTGGAGTCTAACTTGAACAATTCCGATAAAACATACCTTTACAGACAGTAGAACCGATTGTGCTAGAACAAGTACTGCTATAGTTCTCTTGAAAAATGGATGTTGTGTTATGTCATACATTCGTGCTCTGAAGCCATCATTATCTAGGAAATGAATACCAATTACAAAAGGCAGGGGAATGCAATCCACAAATAAATGTAAAAACTAGACCAAAAAAAACTTATGGTGTTCAGGAAACCAGCAGCATAGATGATTTGTAGTGTTTTCCCCAACTTGATATGGTCTATAGCCTAAACAGCTCAATACAGATTGGCCACTAGTGGTGGCAACAGGCATGCTGAGATTTTTAGGCTAGGGCAACATCTAGACTTTTTATCACACACTACAAAAAATATCTGAATTTGCTGTCCACGGAAATGCATTGAGTAGCTTGAAAATCTTTTTAAAAATGCTACAGTCAAGAGAATCACTATTTTTCTAAATTGCTAAATTATTTTATTTCTAATTTTAAAAAGTAGTAGTAACTTTTTCCTCCATAGACTAATATGAAAATCGCTTGGAAATGGCAAGGAACTTTTTTGATTACCCTAAAGAAAAAGTCTTACTACAAAAAGTCTGTGTCTAGCCTTACAAGCATATGTTTGTGTGTGTGGGATACAGACTAACGTTTTTTCATTTAATTCAAGTACTAAACATGGCCATGAAATGAAATTACAAATCAGAATTTTATAGGATACCAAAAACAATCAGAGTTTAAAAAAGTCTATCAGAGTTTCAGCAGGACTTAAATATAATAGATGGGACCCTCATCAATCTTTTTTTAAGCGACCTCACCTCTCTTGTGGGTGGTTACAATAAAATCTCGATTTGCTCAATGTCTAGTGGTCCAAGGTACACAATGGAGCAGCGTAGGGTATTATCTTACGATAACCTTGAGCAATAACTATTTCAAATTATGCTCACCTAATGATGTCATGCTAGGAGCATAACATCATTGTAGACGAGGTAATGTGGTGGTAAGAACCAGGGAACTGCAAGCGGACAGATATGTCCAGGTGAATAAAACTTTCCATGCAGAAACTGGTAATGGTAGATATGCTACTTGCACCAGTAGTAGTATGTAGGAGCAAAAAACAGCCCTCTGGTTGGCGCTGTTCCCTTCTTATTCAATTGTGCTCCGTGTATCAAAACAAGAATAGCAGAGGAGTCATCAGAAAGGTAAATCCTTTTATTGGGGTACAGTGACAGAAGCAAGTCATTTCGGGGCCGAACCGGTTCCTTCCTCAGGCAATTTCACATAAATGAAATAAATGGCAGCTGTGTGATGATTTAAGGGATATGGCATAGGATTCGGTGCCTGGGGAAGGCAAAAACCAGGACAAATCTTCAATTCGATTGACCCTCCAAGCGAGTTTCCTCTATAAATATAGGCAGTTTAGGGTCTAGTCTCTGAAATTTCCCCTGGAACCCTCTGAACAGCCATATCGCACATTTTCCAGACCTCTACATTTTCTACTAAAGAAACGGAGCACAAATCATTTATGATGCTGTTTTCTTAGAAAATAAATAATTAACAGTAGGTACACTTTAATTTCATGGTAAAATTGCAAATGATTGATATGAAAGATATGGGTTCCTGATTCATTTATTACAGAAATATATTTTGAAATTAATATTTATACTTCATCTTGATCGCTAATAAAGTGTATCTACATTTTGAATCTATACAGTAACCAAAAGTAAAAATGTAATCTCCTGCTTAGAACACACCATGGGATTTAGCTATTCATTGAATTTTGTAATTTTATATATAAGAATACAGTGCTCATTAGGCGCCTGTACAATAATTAGCATACAAGCACATAATGGAGCACGCATTAGTCAATGTAATCAAATTTGACCATTTTTTGTTCCGGCTTTCCAAAGAATTGCATGCATTGTACTAGAATATTAGGGATTTCAATAACTATCAATTACTAGGATTATTCTACGCATATAATAAAAATGAGCAACTGCAATAGTTAAACAGCAGTCAAGCTTGTGGAGCCATGGGAGGTAACCAATCAATGTGCTCTCTGTCACACATCTCAAACTACTTATTATCATGCTCTTTGCCTCAATTCAAGCTGACACATACATATTACCCGAAAGTGCTCCCCCCAACCACTTCATTCAGATCCTTCCCTAAACATTAAGGAAGGCAAAACTAGTGTAGCAACCAGTTACGTTCAAAGAAAACAATGGGAACCGCAACCCTATTAGGCAAAGAATAATATATAGAAGTCGTTAGCACAGTAGTAGAAATACCACAAATCAGACATTTACCATTGATTCCTGCTAATTGTGTTTACTTTTTTCTGTGTATATTTTAAGTTGCTTTGACAAAAATAAGAGGAAAGATCACATGTAAAACCAATGAGCGGCAAACAATTAGAAGCTCTGATACCTGGACGAGGAGGGAGGTGGAGTGGTTGAGCTATCTTCAGTCTGCTTTTAAGATCTTCCCATCTCCTCTGATCAACAGTTAGCAGAGCTGTTCCCTGGGATGAGGGATACATGACAATCATTTGTAGGCCAGATTTAGGGTAAGGCCACACGGTGCGTCGTTGACATGGTTTTGTTGCGGTTTTGTTGCGTTTGAAAACTGCATGCGGTCAACTGCACGCGTTTTTTGTCTCTGTAATGCTGCAGTTCTGTTGCGTTTTTTAAAGGAAATAATTGATGGACATAGTTTTCACCCGTGTTGAAGTTTGTTGGGTGCTTCCTGTATATAGTTCATTACAATGCATTGCAGAACTGTTAGCAAAAATGCAAGCAGTTCAGCAACAATTTTGGCAGCGCGGTCATTAACCGCATGCAGTCGGACATTATGAAGATGCAGTTAACTGCACAAAAAACACATTGTAATATAATAGCAGCAGTCTGTCCATAACACAAATTTCACCATTGACTTCTATTGAAAAATGACTTGCTGCGGTTTAAAAACGCAACATAAACGCACCATATGGCCTTACCTATAAACAGGAATAGTGGAACACCAAAGCCAGTGGCTATTGAGATTTTTTACAATTATTTTACTTATAAATGACAAGTAGCAAATCACTTAATTGTTTATCAAATCCTTATAAATCTTTAAAAATATATATATATATATTTATTTATTTTTTTTAATTAGGGCTGATATATTTTTATTTTGTATTACTTTTATAGGTCAAAATCAGCAGAAAAAGAAGACATTTTTCCCCCACATTCTAATCTAAGTCTATGGGTTGAATTAATAATATTTACTCCACAAATGAATCCTCTAATTCTGCATTGCAATGCCAAATATACGTACATTGCTTCATGTATGGCATTGACATACTGCAGAGAACAGAACTCCATTCAAGATTTAGATTCTATTCAAACATGCTGTTTCACAAAAATATATATTAATCTGCTCTGCTTTTCCTGCACTACAATATGCTGCGCACAAATAGGAAAATATGTCCAACGTGGCACATTCGCTTTAGTGATACATCAATCAGACATTTTATTAGAATCACAATGTGAAGGCCCAGAAACTAACAGGCCCTAGCGCTGATGGTAAAGTAGTCTATCTGCAGCCACCTCTTAAAAATAAATCAATGGGAGATACAGAAAGAAGCCCTTTTTATATAAGAATGTAACAAAGTAAAATATATCACTACTTTCTGGAGACCTGATACGTTACCATTTTATATTTGTACGACATCATCATTTTTTGAGTGTTTTTGGTAAAATCATAATATATAACATCCTCTAGCAGAAAGAACAAATGCTGGCTTAGTTGTCTACATAAATACCAGTATCCAATCAGAAAACTGAATAAAATGAGGTTAAGTGAGGCCTGCTGATTGTGAGGATCGTACATTGATTACACTTTATATCAAGAAAATGGATTCTTAAATGCTTAAGATAAGAACACTGGTAAATTTTCCATTTCAATCACAGGCCTGTTTCTCATGTTCATTTCCCTTCCAAGCTTTTCCGACCAGAATGATAAACTGAATAAACATATTTATAGTATATAGAACTGCATCACGAAATTGAAGACAAACAGCACATCTTTATCTTGGAGGGGCAATGATTTCATTCATGCCAGTTGCATTGTATGGCGGAGCCATTTTGGGAGGTGTTAGAAAAACTATTGACTGAATGTTTGCATCTTTGATGACTATACAATAGTACTATGATTGAGATGCAATACACAGAAAAGATCTATTCACTTGGAGCCCTAGATGTTTTTTTCTTTGTTTATTATAATAGCTTACTTTATAGAATAACAGGAATACAAAAATGTGATTGCAGTATATTGACAACTGAAAAACATGCTAAAGTGAAACTCTGGGCAGATCATCTGGAATATTTTAGGCTGGATTCACTGAAGCTGTTTTGAAGCAATTCTTCTTTTAGCTAAACCTTGGACTGGATACAAAATGAAGGAAAGGTATAGAGGAAAGACTAATTTTGGCTTAACAAATTGCATCAAAACTTCATGTGTGAATCCAGCCTTAAAGGGGTTTTCGTATAATGATCATTTATCACCTATTCACAGGATAGGTGATAAATGTCTGATCAATGGGAAGCTGACCGCTGGGACCACCACCAATCCTCGGAACTGGGTTCCAGAGTGCTCTCACTTTCTGAGTCTCTTGTAGCTATCTGTGGCACTCCAGACCCCCATTTTCAGTATTGATGGGAGTCCCAGTGGTTGGACCCCCACCAATCATACATTTATCACCTATCCTCTGGATAGGTGATAAGTGATCATTATGAGTAAACCCCTTTAAAATACTAAGACCTTTAATTCTTTCACTCTGCTCCCCCCAAGTTTCCAAGGTGCTCTGTATTCTATAGATCTTTAACACAATGGAAATAACAACTACTGCTGCATGTGTCTTGGCTATATAAGAGAAGTCGACAAAATGTTGCCCCCTTCTCTGACATCACTCAGTGCTCTGCTGCTATTGGTTGAAGCTTCACCTCATAGACTTCTTGCTTTGCCCACACCTGCGTTCACTCTGCACATAATACTGGTAATATTGAGAGCTCTCTGATGCCTTCCATGTAATTCTTCTGCTTTTTGGTCCAAATGTAGGAGGAAGCAGGTAAAAGAAAGCCAATAGCTATCAACATTTAGGCCCCTGCACACAAGCCGGAAATGCTGCAGTTTCTTTGGTGGAAAATCCACAGTGGATTACAGTACCAGCCATGTAGATGAGATTTGAACACATCACATACACATGCTGCGTAACATCTTCCGCATGGAAACCAGAGTATACTGCTGTTTTGAAAATCCAGAGCATTCATATTTTGTTATGGATGTTCCCCTGGATTTCACCCTTTTCAATGTAGAACAGAAGGGGTGAAATACGCTCTGAATCTGCACCAAAATCTGCACATAACACATGCCTATTTTACTGGAAACACTGCGGAAATGCTACAGAAGCTCTGCAAAAAATCTGCTACGTGTGCAGGATTAATGCAGGAATCTGTTAGGTGAATCTTCCGTTAATAACTGCAGAGCACTGAGTGATGTCAGGGAGAAGGGCATTGTTTTGGCAACTTATCCTGTACAGTCCAGTCACATGCGGCAGTAGTTGTTATTGCCTGTTGTGTATAGAGCACCTTGGAAAACAGCATTTTAATAACCAGAGTAAAAGAATTAATGGCCCTGTTGCATTATACATATGACCCGAATAGGTCAATTTGACTAATTCTGAAATTTTGTCTGGAGTTTCACTTTAAAAGTGTTCTCCGCTTTTGACATTTCCTACATGTTAGAAAGGTCCCTTGACAACAAGCAGGTCGCAAAGTGTACCCTTGTTGGGACTCCCCAGAAATCAGCTGTAATCTGTGGGGAAACCTGGCAGTAAATTTCCTTGCAGTGACACTACAGGGGAGATTAAGCATTACACAGTGCTCAATCAAATCAATGGGTTGTCTGTGTAATGCAGGACAGGTCAGGTACTCCAGAATAAGTGATGCTTTTCACTCTGGGTTAATAGATGAGTGTCCTGAACAGAATCCACCTCTATTAAGTCCGAATTCACAAACAGGGTATATGAAAATGGATACTGGCCAACCCTTTTTAAGGAGAGTTAAGACACATCAGCTAGTGATGATGATTAACATACGGCATTATTAATACTATCCTGATGTGGTGTTGAATCAAAATAACAAAGCAATAAGGTTATGTTGGACAAGAGGCATATCGTATGAGTATAGCCAGTATATGACCTAAGATACATGTAGAATGAAAATTGAGTTGACTGCAAACTCTGTCTGGGCATAACTAAACAGGCCGTTTATGGTGTCAAGAGCCGCTATGTTGATATACAAGAATATGTTGTTTTATTAGGTTTTATCTTTTAGATGATAATTTTATGCGTTCTAATCTCTTCTGAATACTATAATATTTTAAGTCATATGGTGATTGTTTGGAGAACTCATTATATACAGGATAAAGGAAAGTAATGACTGAAGTTCATTCACAATTGATAATAACATCCATGGTAAGGAAAACAGTTAAATAGTTAAACAGATATCGTATGAGTATAGCCAGCATATGACCTACTTAAAGGAACAGTGTCATCACAAATTATTTTTTTATATGTTAAAGATGTTAGTGCTTTATTAAAAACGTTTATATTCATTTGTGTGTTTGTGTTTTACTTTTTCTTATTTTTACACTTTTTCTTCCCTATGGGGGCTGCCATTTTTTGTTCCATTTCTGTGTGTGTCGATTAACGACACATACAGACATGGAATACGGCAGCCACAGTCCCATAGGGACTGAGAACGACTCCCGTCCCATTGACTTCAGTGTACGGCGTCTGTGTGGGAACTGCGCATGCGCCGCTCCCACACAGTCCAATTCGAAATTGGCGCCGTCCGGCGCCATTTTCCTGTGGACCGGAAGTCGCGGCCGGACAGTAATATTACTACTTCCGGTCGCGGCTTCCGGATTTGTGCACTTGGACCAGCGGCAGCAAACGGAGCGGACGGGCCGGAGGGAGCCGCGGCGGCAGGAGCAGGTAAGAGATTTCAATGTATGTTCGTGTTTGTGTGTGTTTACTACTGTATGTAAACCTACTACACTGTGTGTTAGCTCAAAAAATGGCGACACACAGTGTAGGAGGTTACACCGTTCAAACCCCTCGTTTATCCCGGCACTAGCCAGGATAAAGGAGGGGGGGATGCTGAGAGCTCACTAGAGCGAGGGCTTTTTACCCAATTTTGCAAAGCTGCAATTTTTGGGATAGCTCCATCTAGTGACCAAAAATGGGTAGTATTATAAATTAGAATTAATTTATAATATTTCCTGACTCGTGAAAAAAATAAAAAAAATTTGAACAATGTTTAATCACCCACACACTAAATGTTTAATTTAAAAAAAAAAAACATGTTTTTCTGGCAACACATTCCCTTTAAAGCATTTACAGAGCTGGAAAGTTATCATTATCGGTAAAATACATAATAATAGTCACTTTTCAAGGCCATCTGATTGTGTGCTTTAAAAAGTAAGAACATATTCTACAACACTTATGTTAACTATGATGATACTGAACACTAAAGATAAGAAAATAGATCTTAACAGATGGAGATTTTTTAATTTCAGAATTTCTTCTTTTAATGCAGTTGAATTACATGTTTTGGGATGTTGAAATCATACCTTGTTTTCATTGAAGTTGGCAATGACTACACCGACGAAAAGAGTAAGGCCGATCATGCAACCAAGGAACACAAACACATGAATGTATATTCCATGTATCTGCAGATAGAGGTAGTTGGAGTATGTTAATATATATGAACAACAGTGTACTATAAAACAGCACTATACAGTGTATATAAACTTACTGGTCCAACACGATGAATAATAACATCCCTGACTTCTACCCAGCCTTTTAAAGAAAGCACTTCAAATAAAGCCAGCATAGCATTTCCAACATTGTCAAAATTGAAGTTTCTGGGATTTGCCCTGTGAAGTTAAAGAATTACTGAAGTCAAATGGCATGGTGATTACAATATGAGAAAACAAATCACAACTTGTATGGGGCTGGTAAAACATTATCAGAATTAGGTAAAAAAAAAAAAAGATGAATTTGCTGTTGTGGTAAATAACTGACTTTAGAGAAAATGCTCCTAAATAATCTGACCAGAAGGGTATTTCACTATCAGGAATAGTAGATAGCATGACTTAGCTTGACGCTTAGTTCCAAATGGAGAGCTACTTATATCAATTAGAGGGAAGATACCTTTAAGATTATTCTTCCCTTACCGTGGGAAGCATGACTTTATAACAGGCCCGATAATCATAATCAGCCATGTTTAAAAATAAAGCTCTGCCACTTGAATTGTTATGTGACGGACTCGGGGACAAGTTTCTGGCTTTTACCAGTAGGCTCAGCATGATTGACAAAACTGTCATTCATAGTGAGCTGGGTGGGGGAAACCAGAGGGGAAACGCTCAGTGAACAGTTCTTTCCCAGCCCGGTTTATAACACTGGCCATGAATTTTTGATAAAGCTATGTTTTCTCTCAAACGTGGCAGCTCTTTAAAGTCAAATATAATTAATTATGATCGTCGGAGTTATTAAGATACTCCCGGATAGGGCAGCATGATCTGGGTGACAGCCTCCCTTTAGGCAATGTGCTAATAGCGTAAGCTGTTTGTCTGTAGAAGTGATACGAAATACTGAGCTGACAATTCAGATTTCTGATTATTACCAACCCCTCTGATTACAGACAACAGACTGCCATTTATAACAGTCTGTAGTTTGTAAATGGACCCCAGGCTACAATGAGTGGTAAATTAGGCTACTTTGTAGTCTTATTTAAACGTGCAACTATCCCACTCTGGTTCAGTCCAACTCGTGGACTTGTAGATTAATTAATATAGGACAATGTAGAAATATAAATAATTCCCTTCTCTCTTCCTTCATGTTTTCAAAGCAAAAAATATTTCCAGGCTACTTACCAAACTCTTGGAACCCAAAATCCTGGCTTCTTTTCACCCGGTTTTAACTTCAGATTGAGATTTTTAGACACACTGACATTGATCCTAAATATGCCATGGCACTTTTCCTGAAAAGGAAAATAAAACCTTAATCATGTACGTTGTAAATTGCAGTGGACAATTTTTTACTTTAATATGTACCTTAAATGGGTTTTCCACATTCTGACAACTGATGACCTATCCACCAGATAGGTCATCAATACATGATCTGTGGGGGTTCGACACCCGGACCCCGTACGGACCAGCTGGTCCAGTGCCTCCGTGCACCGGACGTACATGACGGAAGCAGTTGGCTCCGGACACGGAATAGCGGCCAAGCTGCAAGTGAATAGGAGCAGACCTGTAGTTCTGCAGCACGGCCGCTATGCTATGTACAGAGCCAACTGCTTCTGGTTCCATACATACAGATGTAGCCATCTTAAACCTTGACTTTTAACGCATTAAACAGTGGCTAGATCCCTTGTCTTGACTTTTTCAATGACTTTTCAATGGCTTTTGTTGTGTGATCTCACGCTGCCGCAAGTTATCAGAGTCATGTTAAAGATGGCTACATCCGTAGCATTATGTGCCATAACATCCGGTGCCCGCAGGCCACCGGAGTGGCTTAACGGTGCGGGGTCCTGGTGTCAGATCCGCACGTATGATATACTGATGTCCTACCCAGTGGATAGGTCATCAGCTGTCAGAAGGCAAAACAAGATAGAAAAACAAACAAACAAACAAACCAACCCCTAAACAGTGTCCACAAGACCTACCTAACCTCTTCTCCTTATTCCTGTCAGGTGCACTATTTATCATGGTAGACCATGCCTGTAATGTGTCCAAGAGAACTCTGTGTAATGTCTGTGACACAATTATTTCCACAGCTCTTCTCCTGGTGTGTTTAGCCATGTTCCACCCTCTTGAATCTAAGTACTGTGTGTACATTACATTCTTTACTACCCCCTCCTGGTACAGCCTCCTGCATGCTCCTTATCAATGGTGCTGCAGCAGCCAAAACAAAAACTGCTTCTCTCAGGCAGTGCTTCAGTCACACATCAGAGAGATAATAAATCTACTTCTCAAATCTGTAAGACAGCAGATCCTGTTCAAATGACATTGCAGCTTGTACATGGATAGACACAGGCAGACAAGCAAGCTGACCCTCCCACATGCTGAGAAAAGCAGCTACAGCTCACAACATGAAAAAGCCTTATAAAAGCGCTGAAGAGGTATATAAATGTTGTAATCTATACATTATAGGTGATCACATGCCTAACTGAACATTCTGAGAAACTCCTTTCTGTCGTGTGCCTGGACTCCTCTCTACTTACATCCATAAGTGGTTCTGAACATGAATAAAATAAATTGCAATTCTTCCAGGTGTGTAGAAACAGCTGTTGTTATGAGCTACTGAGCACTAGACTAGAGGTTGCATCTAAAAAGAGATGATGCTGTTTTTACATTTAACGTTCTAACAAATTCTCCTATGTAATGTTGTTTACAATATAATTTATTTGATTCATGTTGAGCCAAAAATAACCTTGCTACAAAAATTTAATGACATCTAACCTTTGTAAAAGCACCAGAGTATATTTAACAGAGTATATATGTTATGCTTGAAAAACTGTATAACTAATATAAGCATGATATAACTTACCCGGGTTTCAATAGTTGGATCGTTACATTTTGCAAGTTTCCCTGCAAATAGCTGGACACCAAAGCTGGCAAAGACTAGCATCAACGTTAGGAGAAGAATGGATACCTGAAAGTACATAGACATTACATTTAGAACTCAGATAGCTGAAAATATTTTAAGATCACAACGCTTAATGTTTAAGGCCCCATGCACAGGAACGTAGATTTTGTCCATAATTACGGACCCACTCATTTCTATTTCTATTTACGGGAAGGTGTCCATGCCGTAGAAAGGCTCCGCAAAAGATAGGACATGTCCTATTTTTTTCTTTTTACGGACCGTGCGCCCATATTTTATATGGGAGCAAGGCCCGCTAATGCGGGTGGCTGTCCGCGGCCATCAGCGGCCGGTCGTGCCTGTATTTACGGACTGTGATTACAGGCACGGTCGTGTGTATGAGACCTTAGATCAACAGCGTTTTAACCCATTTTATCACCTAGTACTAAGACGTACATGCAAAAACATGTGACACCTCACATTTTATTCCATTACACCATGAGGACTAGGCTTTGTTTGGTCTGTCAGGCTGTAAATTAGGCTGTCCTTCCAGTGAGATGGTCAATATTGTACTGCACAGCAAATTCTACTTGTGCAAACTTGAATGTACATTTTATAGATGGTAGAGGGCAGAACGATAATGCTCTCATTTTAAAAGTTAGATACATTCACACCACATAGTATTGTACAGTTATATACAAAATAAACAACCATAGCGCAGTCTATCATATGGCAGTCACAACTCAGTAAAAGAACAACACATCTTGCTCACTGTTGCCCATAAGTGACAAAAATCAGCCCAAATTGAATGTTCTTTAAGACACAATACTGTAACCATCAAAGGCCATTCCAAGTTATTCAAAACTACTCTAGCTATACTTAAACAATCTTCAATTTTCTGTATAAAACAAAATCTCTATAAAAGCTTTGTACATACCAGAAATATTTCCTTGAAGCCGCTGAAAAGTTCACGCACAACTTTCCTCATTTGAGGGACAAGC
Organism: Rhinoderma darwinii; assembly: GCF_050947455.1. NCBI lineage: Eukaryota > Metazoa > Chordata > Amphibia > Anura > Rhinodermatidae > Rhinoderma > Rhinoderma darwinii. The sequence goes on along the minus strand of NC_134688.1, from coordinate 165,294,770 downwards.
TTGAATATACGAATAGGTCTCATACAACGCAATACCATTAAAAGCTGTGTCCCAGATTTAGCTGGAACATTGTATGGCATCCAGCACAGGAAGATCAGGCTGACCTGAAAATTATATATTGAATGATTGTCACTACTACATCAATAAGAAGTTAAATGCACTTCAATTAAGTATTGAGTGGTCATGATTCTGTATGCACTCAGTATATGACAGGTAGCTATTAATAAGGTATCTAATGCATCAATGAGAGTCATCTACACAATCAGAATCTTTATTCTTACTTATTATGAACCGTGACCAAAACAATTACATGCTTCAGTTAGTCAGAAGAAACCACCAGCTAATATCAGCCAATGTTTTTGGTTAATTTAATAAAATAACAGTGGGCAATTTGGGGGTGTAAATTCTCTTTTAAAGCAGAATTTGTCAAGAAGTCATAGCTAAACTCATTTAATTGTTCCTTCTTAGGGACTAGTGCATGTTGCAATTGTGATTCACATATTTACTACACAATTCTGTTTAAGAACTCTTTGCATTGGGGACGTGGCTTGGATGGCTGCTTGATCGGTTGTGTGCGCCTGAGCTCCAAAGACCCTATAATCCCATTCTGCCAATATCTCCCAATATCATCCCATTCTGCTTCGCTGACCTCAGGTGCCTAGTCACGCTGCTCCCCAGACCACCTCTGCATCTGCAGGTGTGTTCAGAAGGACGGAGAACCACCTCCCCCGCATCTTGGTCTTAGGGTTGCCAGACGGATTGAGCAGCAGATGACCGGATGATTTCCATTACGCTCTGGCCCGCATCTTCCACGATCTTGGGTAGTGGAAGTGCCTGGGCTTTGTCATACAGCACTTCTCTTCATACTTCCACAGTGGCTACAGTTGTAGAGGGGTCCTCCTGGCTGCATACACGCGGTGGAGTTATACTGCCTTTGTGCATTATAGGCATTGTGTGGAACTGATACACTACTGAATGGGCTTTATTTACAAAGGGGATAATGTGTGCCCCCTCCATCCCCATTTCACAGCATCTACCCTCTCAGCCACAACCCACTAGTTTTTAAAGTCTACCCATCATGTTCACTTGTGTCGAATTTAAAGGGATATTGCCCCTGCAGTTGTTTTCTGCTTCACTTTCTCTGGTTTATATGGGACTTTGTCTACAGCAGCACAGCATATAATTCTGCATCGTTTGATTAATAGAGCTCTGAAGTGCATCAACTAAATTGCCCTACATCCTGTACCCAGTGACACTCTATTATGCTTACAATGTGTGCACCAACTACTATATTACTGTACTTCTCGTCTCAACCGCTCATGCAGTACGACGTCTGAAACAATTCTCCAAGACCATGTCTTTGGACAGGGACATGTCCCCTAATTCTTCTCTCTCATTGTTTGACGGCTCGCCTAGTCCATCTCTGCCATACCTTAAACATCTCCTCTACCTGAATCCCAAATTCTCAGAGATCCAGATTAACATAAATTCATGTTAATCTACATTGATGTCTATAGTTGATGATTAAAAACCAGACTTTACTATAGTTAAACATAACTTGCAAAAGCTCAGGGATCGCACATCAGAAACCGAAAGATGTATATCGGATTTGCTGACCTGCGGAGACAAATGACCGCCTCCATTGATTGGGCAAATGATCTGGAAAATCGGCTGACAAGGAACAATGTCCGTATAGTAAGTCTCCCTGAAAAAAAGGCTGTTAATTTCCTGGAATCCTGGTTGAAAGACATATTGGAGCCATTGATCTCTTCTCCATATTTTACTATAGAACATGCTCACAGCTGGTCAATCTCCTACACTTTAAAGATTGGGATGCTATTTTCAGGCTGTGAGGATCAAAACAGAAATCTTGTACAATAGACAATAGTTTACTTCTATTTGGATTTCTCAGTTGCAGTCAAAAAGCTGGGGGTCAACTTTCCTGCAGCTTGTGAGAAACTCTACTCATATGCCATGCTTTATTTTGCCAAACTTAGGGTTGTAGACGGCCATACTACCCAATTCTCCTTAAAACCAGATGAAGCCCTATTCCGGGCCAACAATGTTCCAGGGATAGCTCAATGTAATAGGACTCCACGTGACATATGACTTTTACCAGGCCTACATATAGTGTTTGTGAAACCATAAGAACTGTTGTTTTATAGGTGATGTTTCTCTCATTTTGTGTTTTCCACTCAAGAATCAACTGGTGCAATTTGGGTGCACTTTGAATGTGTACCCTTCTTTCTCAAGTTTAGGCACACCTTGCCTTTCAGTTACTTAGTTAGGGGCTTAGGTCTACACAAGTTTTAGTGTTAGACAGGGAATTGGAGGGTCTTCTACCCTTCACAATTTCATGGGACTATTAATTGTTATCAGAATTGTGAGAAACTAGACATGGACCGCACAATCCACAATATATACGTTGATCGGAGCCGCTAGGCATAATTTATAAACATAAGATTCTTTGTTAACATTTTGATCAAACTGTACAAGCCCACTTGCCACTTCACGACGACCTCCGTAAAGTGAGTCCCCACTCTAATGGTTGCAGGACCGCATGGTGGCCACCGCCACCGCAGCACCGCTCCTGCAGAGGGGTCCAAAAGCACCCATGCTATCAGACAGTGCTAAGTCTCCTTGTCTCTGGGCCACGTCCCCCCAAAAGTTCAGCACTACAGCAACAGAAACCACCCCACAGCACCACAACATGTGAACAGATGGAATGAACTCACCTTACCATGCGCCCCCAGTGGCCAACTGAGAGCACAAGCAAGAGCAGAAACATGAATGTGGTCATTCCTGAATTAAAATCAGCTGGGTTTTAATCAAATGTGTGGAGTGCTGGTGCCAAAATAAAAATTTGAGGAGGATAGACTATACAATATCACCTCCCGACACCCGCAGTCATGGATCAGTGAGCGCTGGCTCGCATCTCCTTCCTAGGAGACACCAGTGCTCACTTCCACTCCGTTCCGCTGTGTCCTGTAGGGTGCGCGTGCATGCTCGTGCCCAGCCTTAAAGGGCCAGCGCGCGCACATGTGGAAATCATCATCATGAACTGCCCATGATTTCCTGGACTATAAGAAGGACCATGCCCTTCTGATCCTTGCCTGAGCGTTGTTAGTGTATCCCAAGTCTGTCTTGCAAATGGTCCCTAGTGTTTTCCCATTCCAGTTGTTACCTGTGCCCTGTTACCTGTTCCAGTATCCTGTGCTGTGTTCCTGTGCCTACTAGTGTTGGAGTCATGTCTACTGCACCTACTGTCGTTTGCCACATCCTGTGTCATCTGCCACATCCTGTGTCATCTTCCTCGTCCAGTGTGATCCGCCACGTCTGGCGCAACGTGTTGCACCTACGGTCATCTGCCAGGTCTGGCATAACATGCTGCACCCACCTCCATCCGTGCCAAAGCCTCGGCCACTGTCTGGACTATTCAAGTACCCTTGTGCGGGACTTTGTATCGCTGGGGTGCTCTGTGGTTTGGCCAGCTGCCTCCCCGCTACTGCGGAGCAGCCTAGTGGGTCCACATACCCACAGACCGTGACAGTAGGCTCAGGCCATGGACCCCGCTGGTCAACCGGAGATCTTGACGACACAAGCCATGCTGGCCGAGATGCAAGACCTCCAGTCACGGGAAAGACCAACTCCTCCTGTTGGTGAACGCCATTGCTCATCGGCTGGTTGCTCCAGCCACAGTCGTCACTGCATCCATTTCTGCTGTTCCTCCTGCTACACTTCCTGTCAGTACTAGTGCCGATCCCCTGTGCTTCTTGCCACTACCTCCTCGTTATGATGCAGACACGAGGACCTGCAGGGGATTTCTGAATCAGTGCCAGATGCATTTCAGATTACATGCCAGGGTCTTCTCTTCTGATGACGTCAGGATCGCCTTCATCATCTCTCTCCTTACTCGCAAAGCTCTGGCATGGGCTAATCCTCCGTGGGAACATCAGGGAACAGAGATCTGTGACTTGCAGTGCTTCTTACGGACATTCCGCTTGATTTTTGAGGAACCTGTGAGAGTTTCTTCGGCTGCTGCATCCCTGCTGACTCTACACCAGGGAGACAACTCCGTGCGCGAGTATGCATCCAGTTCCGTACCCTGGCTGCTGAATTAACTTGGAACAACAAGGCTTTGGTGGCCACATTCTGGCAGGGTCTGTCTTCTGGGATTAAAGACAAGCTGGCCACTCGCGATCTGCCATCTACCCTGAACGATCTCATCCTACTTGCCACCCAGGTTGACATGAGGATCCTGAGCGTTCCCAAGAGGTTCTCCAGGTGAGAGAACTTCCTAGGCTGGATTCTACTTTCCAGCAATCCTTGCTATCCTCCTCAGTCGTCCCACCAGAGGATCCTACGCGGATGAACTGAGTCAAATTATCTACCCAGGAGAGACAATGCACTTCTGGACTTTGTCTATATTGCGGCCTTGGAGGCCATATTGTGCGTTTGTGTCCCCAGAGGCCAGAGAGACCCCAGTGCCTAGGATTGGTTGGAGAGACAGCCCTAGATGGAACAGTAACAAATAAAGCATTCTGTTCCAAGTTGACTATTCCTGTGATCATAGAAGCCGGCAAGAAGACGCATTAGGTTTCTGCCTATCTAGACTCCGGGTTCGCGGCAAACTTGATCCAAAAGGAGCTAGTGGATCATCTCCAGTTGCCCACAGTTCCCCTGGAGACACCTTTGGCTGTTGCCTCGGTGAATGGACTGCCTCTGCCCGATCCGATCATATCGAAAACCAAGCAGTTGAAGCTCCAAGTTGGAGCCCTTCATTCTGAACTAATTTAATTGCTTGTTTTGCCCAAGGCCATCAATCCTGTTCTGCTGGGTTCGACTGCATGCCCCAGTCCTGGACTGGAATTCTGGAGAGGTTCTCCAATGGGGTTCCAAGTGCCTCGTCGTTGTCTGTCGCAGATCCATCCTGTCAAGCCTCCTCTGCCTCAGTCATTGGCGAGACTGCCCCCAATTTGGCTCAGTTTGCAAATGTCTTCCGCAAGAGGGAGGCTGAGACGCTGCCTCCACATCGGACTTATGACTGCCCCATTGAACTGGTTCCTAATGCCTCTCTCTCCTGTGGACGGGTATATCCTCTTTCCTTGCCAGAGTCTCTATCCATGTCGGCCTATATCAAGGAGAATTTGGAGAGGGGTTTCATACGAAAGTCCTCCTCCCCGGCTAGGGCTGGCTTCTTCGTTAAAAAGAAATGCAGATCCCTTCGATCCTGCATTGACTACCGTGGTCTCAACCAGATCATGGTCAAGAACAAATACCCGTTGCCACTTATATCTGAACTGTTTGACCGTATACGAGGAACCAAAATTTTTTTCAAAACTAGACTTGCGTGGGGCTTATAATTTGATCCGAATCCGTCAAGGGGACAAAGTGGAAGATGGCGTTCAACACTCGAGACGGGCACTACGAATACCTGGTAATACCATTCAGACTGTGTAATGCTCCTGCGGTCTTCCAGGAATTCGTCAATGATATCTTTCGAGATCTCCTCTATGTCTGTGTTGTAGTTTATCTCGATGATATTTTGATTTTCTCTCCAGATCCGACGACTCATAGGAGGCATGTCCGTCAAGTTCTACTGCGATTAAGAGAGAATCGTTTATATGCCAAGCTGGAGAAGTGCGTCTTTGAAAAGAATTCTTTGCCCTTTCTGGGCTATATCATCTCGGATCAAGGTCTCAAGATGGATCCTGAGAAAGTAAGAGCTGTCCTGGAATGGAAACGTCCACAACGCCTGAGGTCCATACAGCGTTTCCTGGGATTCGACAATTTCTACCGGTGGTTTATCCCAAACTTCTCATCACTGACATCTCTACCCTTACCAAGAAGGATGTGAACGCCAAGATGTGGATTCCAGAGGCAGAATCCGCATTTATTAGCCTCAAGAAAGCCTTCACTTCAGCCTTGATCCTCCATCATCCTGATGTATCTCTGCAGTTTTCATTGGAGTTGGACGCTTCTTTTGTTGGTGCAGGTGCACTTCTGTTCCAGAGGAGCTCCAAAGGAAAGGCAGTTGTATGTGACTGTTACTCGAGACTTTTTTCTTCTGCAGAGAGCAATTACTCTATTGGGGATCGGGAGCTACTGGCCATCAAATTGGCTCTGGAGGAATGGAGACATCTTCTACAGGGCGCAGCTCACCCCATCCTGATCTACACCGACCACAAGAACCTCACTTATCTTCAGTCCGCTCAACAACTAAACCCCCGTCAAGCCAGGTGGTCGCTGTTCTTCACCCGTTTTAAATTTGTGCTCCACTACGTCCAGCTGACAAGAATGTGAGGGCCGATGCCCTGGCCAGGTCATTTGAGACGGATGACATGGTGGAGTCCCTTCAAAGTATCATAGACCCGCCCTGCATTGTCACTGCCAATCCTTTGCAGGTTAGAGACATCTCTCCGGGGAGGACTTTTGTTTGGTTGGGGGACAGGAGGGAAGTTCTCCGCTGGGAACACGGTTCTAGACTGGCTGGGCACGCTGGTGTTCGTGGGACCCGGGACCTGGTTGTTCGTCGCTTCTGGTGGCCCACGCTGCCCAGGGATGTTGTGGACTTTGTCTCTTCCTGCACAGTGTGTGCTTCTAACAAGGTTGCTTGCGCCAAGCCTGCCAGCCTGCTTCAACCTCTGCCTGTACCCAATGCCCCCTGGCAGCATATTGCAATGGACTTTGTCACAGACCTTCCTCCCTCAGCAGGATGCAACACTGTCTGGGTGGTGGTGGACCGGTTCTCGAAGATGGCACATTTTATCCCGCTGATTGGCCTACCTTCTGCTCCCCGACTGGCGAGTCTCTTCATTCGGCGCGTCTTCCGCTAACATATCTTGCCCCTTCACATTGTGTCCAATCAAGGGGTTCAATTTACCTCAAAATTCTGGAGGGCCCACTGTGGACTCCTGGATGTGAGATTGGACTTTTCCTCAGCCTATCACCCCCAGTCCAATGGGCAAGTCGAGAGGATCAACCAGATCATGGAGAATTATCTCTCCCACTTCATCTCCTTGCAGCATGATAACTGGGTACAGCTTCTTCCATGGGCCGAGTTCTCGTATAACAACCACACGAGTGAGTCCACCACTTCCACACCATTTTATATTGTGTACAGTCAACATCCTAGAGTCCATAGACTTCCTGTGTTGACTACATCTCAGGTACCAGCTGCTGACTCTGCATTTGGGGACTTTCTGCAAATCTGGCAACAGAACCAGTCCTCTATTTTGCTGGCAGTCGATCACATGAAGTGAAAAGCGGATATAAAAAGAAGAGAGCTGCCTCAGTATATCCCAGGTACCAAAGTCTAGCTGTCCTCACGGAACATCCATTTAAAGGTGCCTTCATACAGGTTTGCTCCCAGGTTCCTCGGTCCTTTTGAGATTTTGCAACAGATAAACAAATGTCTCCTATAAGCTGCGGCTGCCTCCTACCCTCAAAATCCCCAACTCCTTTCATGTGTCCCTCCTGAAACCAGTGGTCCTGAACCGCTACAGTAAGACTTTCAGTTCCACAGTTGCTCCCAGCGGTTCTTCTGATGTGTTTGAGGTGAGGGAGATCCTGGACTGCAAAAGGGTAGGAGGAAGGACTTTCTATTTGGTGGACTGGAGAGGGTTTGGTCCTGAGGAGAGGTCCTGGGAGCCGGAAGAGAACTTCAGTGCTCCTGATCTCATTAAGAAATTCCTCTCTCGCTCTGGCCCCAAGAAGAGGGGGCGTAAGAGGGGGGATACTGTACCGTCCATGGCCGCGGGCCGTCGGGTTTACTCAACTCCCGACACCCGCAGCCATGGATCAGTGAGCGCTGGCTCGCATCTCCTTCCTACGGGACGCCAGCGCTCACTTCTGGTCCGGTCCGCTGTGGCCCTTAAAGGGCCAGCGCGCGCACATGTGGAAATCATCATAATCAACTGCCATGATTTCCTGGACTATAAGAAGGGCCCTGCCCTTCTGATCCTTGCCTGAGCATTGTTAGTGTATCCCAAGTCTGTCTTGCAAGTGGTCCCTAGTGTTTTCCCGTTCCAGTTGTTACCCGTGCCCTATTACCTGTTCCTGTATCCTGTGCTGTGTTCCTGTGCCTACTAGTGTTGGAGTCGTGTCTACTGCACCTGCTGTGGTTTGCCACATCCTGTGTCATCTGCCACGTCGTGTGTCATCTTCCTCGTCCAGTGTGATCTGCCATGTCTGGCGCAATGTGCTGCACCTGCTGTCATCTGCCACCCCTTGAAAAAGCAATCTATTCGAAACGCGCGTTGGGGTTTTTCTCCATACCTGGGAGCTGTTACATCTGAGGAGCCACATGGGTTAGTAACCTATTTAGCTTTACTACTAAAGTGATGTTTTGTCATGTTATTTGCCTGGTTATCTGTATACTTAGATGATGTTTTGGACAGGCTATGCCTACTATTCTGTCCTTTGAACAATTACTAAATGGGTATTGATTAGACTAAACTGTAGTCACTACCTATGCTATCCTCCATTACCTTTTACAACGACACATTATATTGGGGATACTAACAAAATGTTTTGGACATGAATAGATATATACTCTGTTAGCCTTTTGCCGTACTATTCTAATGAATTTACTTTAAAGCAAAATGATGACAACCTTCTTTGGGAATTTTCCCAGTTCTATGCACATATAAAATAATATTGTGGCTCCATACTGTCTCCTACTGCGGAGATATGCAGTGATTTGGTTTGTAGCCTGTATTTTAACCATGTATTTTTTGTATTGTCCAATAAAATTTTTAATTTTCTATACAATTGGCTTTTTATGGTTCAATAGTATTTGACTCCTTTTTCTCGTGTATATATTAAATGGTATTTGGAGTTTCTATTCCGACATTGGGGAGCTCAGAAATCCGCACTTGCTGGTAGCTTAACCCATATTACGTTATAGTCCCATGAGACATTTGTTTATAATAATCTGGCGTAACCTGCGGCACCCACATCCAAAGCCAAAGCCACATGCCAAAGCCTCGGCCACTGTCTGGTCTATTCAGGTACTCTTGTGCGGGACTTTGTATTGCTGGGGTGCTCTGTGGTTTGGCCATCTGCCTACCCGCTATGGCGGAGCGGCCTAGTGGGTCCACATACCCACAGACCGTGACACTCTTGATAGCATGAGTTCGTTTGACCCAGCTAGAGGACAGTTGAGTGCCTGGTACTCAACATTTAATTACATTGATTTCTGGAGATGGAAATATCCCACTGAAGGTGAATACTCTTGTTACTCAGCTTCTTATAAAACTTTACATTGCATTCACCTGGTGCTGGCTTTACAGGCCCTTCTCTCTGCTATTGTTCATATCCAGTACACCACCAGAGGTATTTTAGATCACTCTGCTGTATTAGTTATGTTTTAAATGGGACCCCCTTCTATTTTAAGTAGTGACGCCTTCATCCAGGATGGTTGATGGTCCCAGTGGTTAAAGAGAAGGTCCAGGAAGCACTTAGAAATTATTGGGAATTTAACAACAAATATTCATATCCTCTAATTAAATGGAATGCTTATAAGTTTGCTGTCAAAGGAGCATGTGTGTCAAGAATAGCCCCTCATAGAAAATGCCTGTTCAGTCAAGAGCAAGATTTAGTAAAGGAAATCAAAAGGGCTTAAGGGGCCTATGTAACTGACCTCTCAGATCTAAACGCCGCTGGGCCCACCTGTAGAGAGTGCATATTCTAATGAAGGAGGTGTCTAGGAAAAGGTTACAGTCTAAAGATGCTGCAATCTTTGCTATGGACAATAAACATTTTAAGTTATTAGTTACCCAACCCATTCGGACAGACAATGTTCGTCTATACCTGCTACACTCGGGGTGACTAGGAAATGCCTGTTAAAATTTGAAAAGATTCGGCCTGCTTGGCTGATTACTCCTGAAACCCCATTTCCGGATCCTGAATAAGGTTTAGAAATGCCCTCTTTAGGGACTTGGAATACTAACTTTGCAATGGTAAGAGAGTGATTTGTGAATGAATGATTGAGTGTGTTGTCTGGTTATTATGTTGTACCGTTGGGGTGACACTTGTAAATTTTTCATGCATTTACCATTTTTCTCCAATCCACATTTTACCCAGCGAATGCGTGGATCTGACTTATATATATATGTATATTTTCTTTTTTATGTCATTGTTGTTTTTCAAAATTACAAAATAAAACCTTAAAAAAGAACCTCTTTGAATTGTTAAATTCACATTTACACATTTACTGGAGAAATAGTTCAAGGACACAAGTTATAAAATATTTTCAGTGTTTACCATATCAGTATATGATATTGTATTATATTTATTTTATTGTTCACAGGTTTCATTTACTTAATCTTGATATTTTGGTTCGTCCATCCTATCCATTTCAATCTCCAAACTGCCACCTCTCTGAAATGACCAGATTTTTCTGTGAGGGATTCTCTATTCTCTGATATCCTATGTATATTGGCCCTCTTGTTTTACAGGATCCCCTCTCTGTACAGTATATATTTGCTTATATAGCGCCAACATATTCCACAGCACTGTGCAAAAATTGTCACAATTTATATGGGCTAAAATATATATTGCTGCCATGGAGGCAGTGCTCTGTAAATTCTTCTATGTAAGGCACACTAGATGTTTATATTAATAGATTGCTCTAAACATTTACAGAGAAAAAAATCTTGTTCACTCACAAGATAAATGAATATGTCCATCACACCTCCAAAATCCCTTATAACAGCCGTGGGAGTGAAAAATAAGCCATCTGCCATAATCTTCAGGTTCAGTTCAATGCTCATGAATATCACAAAAACATACTCTGCTATCTAAAACACAGAAACAAAAGGATTAGCAAACCAACCAACAGTATAAGAATTCAGAAAATGGGGATGCTTGTGAAATTGTACCTGTAAAGTTGGGGTGTGCATTACCCTTCTAAACGGGGACTCAAACATCATGGAGATACATGAACATATGGTGACTACAATCATAACCCAATCAAGGTACGTAACCAGTCCGAGTAAGTCACTGCCAGAAAACAGAAGTTTAGTTTAATTTTGCAATAAAAAAAACCCTTACATTTATTTTTCCCCCAATACCTTGTGAGCTTTATAAAGCTTCTGAATTTAGATACAGTCATGTACATACTAGTGGCATAATGTATACATTTTCCCAAACAAAAACGTCATTAATTTCTAAATAAAATATTTGTAAATCCAAATTATTATGCTGGGTACTACTTTTCACCGTAACCATGGAAATAAACTATAGAAGGCACCGTTTTATGTATGGCTTTAGGAGCTACTAAGACAATCAGGTATTTACGGTCTATCTGCCAAACAGGAAAAAGTTGTTGTTAGGATGATTGCAAGCAGAAGATCTTGATAAAATATTGGGTTCTATATTAGTATACTTTACTGTGTGTACTATGGTCATTTGAAAAATTCAAAATAATTTGAAGCTACGAAGCCTGTACACGCAAATAATTATTTACTGTTTAGGGACAAACTATAGATTTAATGCATCAGCTGGAAGGAGAAAAATCCCGAAGAAAAACTGCTCACTCAATAGAAAATTGCTCCTATGGAGCCCGGATTTTTGCTATGTATGTAGGGCTTGATGTCCCATATATAAAGCAGGTTAAGTTAAATATAGGACATGCTAACAGGTCCAAATATAGTGGATGTCTACTTGTGGGTCTAAAAATTATATGTATAGGATAATGCTTACCTGCTTTTTCATTTCATAAAAAAGTTAAAAACAGTTGACGGTAGCTTCACTGCAATGTCCTTTGAGAATCTAAGGTAATCCGATATCCACTCAAAAACTCTTCCCTCCCCGGATTTCATCACAGGTTCATGATGCTTGCCTGTCCTTCAACCATTATTTATACTGCAGCTCATTCTGTTTAGATTGGCTGCTGTATTTTATCACAAGCTCACCAACAAGTGAGTGCGTGGAGGGCTGATTTCCATAATAACAATAATTATAAAGGCAATTAAACCACCGGTGAAAAAAAATAAATGATTGTTTGGTAATTGCCACTGTTAGAATTTACCCATCCTACTACAGCTTAATTTAGCAGCAGAAGTGGACCTGGTCTCTTTTGTGTTAGTACAGAACTGCATAACCTACCTGTAATTCATTTAAAAAAAATAAAAAAATACACGAATACTTATGATGGAGGGAATACATGTTTATAGTTTTATTGGTCACTCGTTTCTTAATGGCGTTCCACATATCTGTCGGTCCCTAATTCGTCAATGCTGTTCCACATATCTATCTGTCCCCCGGTGTTCCACTTTCTAAGCTCTTCCGCTACCAAATAACTTCAATGACCTGTACGGTGCCTTATGTCTAATCAATGCTCTTAGTAAAGCCCTCTTATACAACTAATCTACCATGAGCAGGAGCCTCTTCATCCTTTGTGTTGGACCCTTTCTGTGCACATTGTGTGAGTATTAATTAAAAATAAAGTAGTGTTACATAAAATGTTTGTGGATTTTAAATCCTGGCTAATACGGTAATAACAATATCTGTGGAGTTTCTCACAAATTCAAAGATAACAAAATAAATACTTTGGTGGAATCAGCGGTAAAATAAATATAAAGATAATGACATACAGTAAAAATTAATACATTTGCAGTAATTAGATGCTGCACCGATTAAGCTGGGAAGAACTGTGTACAACTTTCTATCTAGACGATGAAGATGTCTATGTCATGTGGCTTTTCAGTTCTTATCTTAGTGATACACAGTATGGACCTGCCAGGGTTCTTCACGTTATGGTGTAAGCCATTAATTATATTTCCCAAGTGACATCAAATGCTCTCGCCTGATATGAATTTCTCTGACACAGAAAGAATCCAGACAATTTCAGTCCATTACATGGATTAAGCCCACATAAGGAGAAAAATGTGCTACAAAGTACTTCGTCTGTACTGCGACAAAATGTGTTCCGTTTATGAAATTCTGACAGATTACAGCTGTAGAAACTTGTATAAAAGACCATTATAGGATTTGTTATTAAGAGTGGATGAAAAGGAAGATCTGTGGAGATGGATTGAACAGACTAAACAGAAGATGAAGGAAAGGAATAGAATAATGAACATTTTCAAAATGAGATTAAACTTGGCATATAGCAGTTAGACACCATCTGTAGAATATCGAGGAAGCTCTATAAAGGAGCGGATGGATATAAAGTGTATGCTGAACCCCAGACCACAATTATCTGGTGAATGGTTTATTATTGAATTATCTATGCTTGCAAATAACACACCGTATTTACTGACAAAGTGTCAATAACTGGAATAGATAAAAATAAAAAATATAACATTTAGCAACCCACTAAACTGTAAATGGTAATGAAAAGGGATACAGGAAATATGCAAAAATCTATCTCTAAGGATCCCAATCAATACATTCTATTGCCATATGTTCCTTCTGAGCTTTGCTTTCTACTTTGTACATCAGTTTCTCATAGACAGATCACATCATCCTCTAATGTTGTTATATTGTTATAATGTTATAACAGTATTGTTATTGTTAGCCCAAGTGTAGCCCTACATGGCGATTTTGGTCGCAATGTTGTAATGGGACATCGCAAGTATTAATTGTGAATGTAGTTGCATTACGGAACATCAACTTCGCGACCATGACGTGGAAGTTGCAAAAAATCCAAACCTGCTGGATTTTTGGTCGCAGATTGCAAGTCACATGCAACTTTGCCTACATAGACTTTAATGTAAGTCATGTGCTATGGCGATTCATTTCTGCGATTTTTCTTTTTAGGGGTGTCTTTTGCATTTTGCAAAGCCCAAATCGCATGTGACTCGCAACTAATTAACATTCCTAAAATAGTCGTACCTCAGCAAGTCGCAAACATTTTTTCTTGCGGAACTTAAGTGCTACTTAATGTTGCGCATCTAAAGTAGCCCTAAGGCTAGGGTAACACAGTGGCTTCGGCTGCGACACAGGTTGCGCAACCAAAGAACGTTGTGTTTTGCGGACGCCGTGTAGCCTTAGGCTTAAACATCAAGCCATATACCTTGTATAAAGGTTGTGCTGTGTTTTTTTGTCTACAGTGAGATAATGTGTAAGGTTATATTTTTTAAAAATGATGTCATAAATGATGTGGATATTTTTACCAGATTATTAATTAATTTTGTGTGATTTCTGGAACATAATTTAGGTGTTATTATTAGCCTCTGCCATTGGTTCTATTTGCAGTCATAGTAGTAAAAAATTGGCTATAAGTTGATACTTTTACGTGCAGAAAGCAGCTGGAGACAGTTAAATTAAAACTCCTGAAAAAATTCTGGAAGATTGTGGTAAAATCACAATAGGGAGCAATAGTTATATTTGCAGACTATGTTACACACACACACACACACACACACACACGCACGCACGCACGCATGCACGCACGCACGTACGTACACACCTATGGCATAACATTGCTACATAAATAAGATTTACAAAATTCAGGAAGGAGGAAATGGTATAAATCATGTTTTCTTCATCTGTCTAGTATTCAAATAAATAGATGTACATATTCTAACGGCCTTCTATTTTTTTCATATAGCTTTTTGGTGTACTAACATCTTTCATCTTTCTCTCTTATGTTGGACCCCACCCACTCCAATATTCCAGACCATCAGAGTATTCTACATAAAGTTCCTTACTGGAAATATTATAGATTCATGCCAGACCAGCTGGATTTCCACACCATTGAGTGCTGGTCTAATAATTTTTTACTGTAGATGGACTTAATGCAGTATATAAAAGTAAATGTACTTACTACAGTTGGTGGTATTTTGTATTTTTCACTGCTCCAGTAATAGGATCTGTTTTTGAGCTGTATAAAACATGAAACACAGAACAATAAGTAAAAGTATTCATTTTCAATACAATTGGTAAATAAACCATAACTTACCAAGAACTCTTCGATGCTGTTATGTAGGTTTATAATAAAACTAGTAAACTGATGTGTATCCGAACATATAAATGTTTCAGCAATCTTTAATTGATGAAATACTTGAACCTCATTTTGATTATGTATGGATAGGTGACCCATAGACAACAGCCTGTATTATACTGTAGGTGATTAGCAACATAAGTGACAGCAAGTGCCATTTTACTAATGACAGACGTTGTCAAAGTAACCTAATTTGATTTATGAAGAGGAAAGTAGAAGCCTCAACAGAGAGGCAGCTGTGGGAATTGTGTTTTTGGACTTTGCAAAGGCGTTTGACACTGTCCCTCATAGACTCCTAATGGCTAAAATAAGGTCTATAGGTTTAGACAGTATAGTATGTAATTGGATTGAAAATTGGCTGAAAGACCGTGTCCAGAGAGTTGTGATCAGTGATTCCTACTCTGAATGGTCCACGTTTGTAAGTGGTGTACCCAAAGGTTCATTGCTGGGACCAATATTATTTCATTTCTACTTTTGCACATGATTCCAAGCTATGTAGCCTCAGGAAGATGTAAATAAATTACAAGCAGAGATGAAGGAATTTCCCGAAATTAATTTTGGGTCCAATTCTTTCAAACTGGCCGTCAGATTAGTTTCGGTCCAAATAAATGTCGCAAAATAAAAGTGCCCGATTGCCCTGATAAGTCATGTATGACAATCTGAGGTATTTTTGGACTGTATTAAACCCCCTTTCAAGCTCTTTAAGGCAGCATTAGTAATGTCAAAGTGAAAGAAACATATATGGATATAGGTAGATGGATGGTAGCCAATGGTAGCAAAGTGCATGCTTATAAACACACTGCACTGTCAGGTTTTTGATGCTTTTTTACAAGCGGTACCTCACGTCTGTTTCAGAAGACAGAGGCGCTCTATCAGCACCCGGATTAATATTATTAAGGAAGATTTGTGATTGACGTGATGAAGAATGGTGATTCACAAATTAATGTAAGAATTGTTTATTATTGTAAAACTAATTATCAATTCTCTACTCCTCACTATAAAACACACTCACAGACAGTAATCCACTCTTTATCTGTATTCTATGTTTTACTATGTCTCACTCTCTGTCTGACACGCTCTCTCTTTTATCTGTATCCCGACAAAGCTGCAGCATTTCCTGGTTGGGCTGTTTATAGTGGCTATGACTCATATGGCTGTCATTCACTGAGTCATCAGTGATCAGGCCTATACCACCTCAGGATTAGTGCTAGAGGGAGGGCTGCCTGAAAGGTATTATGGGGAAGCACGACAGGCCACCACCTGAGGTCATGGGATTCTTCTTCTCTGTTTCCAGTCCTTTTTAGGCCACTTTTTTGAGCAATTTGTGTGGGACAAATCCCAAATGTTTAGAATTTTTTACCATAAGAACTGTGAATCTGGGGAATAGCATACCTTAGGAGATTGTCACAGCAATAATATATGATAATATCAACAGATATTATTGTATAGAATTCTTGTCTGAGTGTTGATCCAGTCTAATCTCCACTTGGGATCAGGAGTGAAAATGTTCTCTTTTAGGCTCGATCGGCTAATACTAATGGCAGTTTTCTTTTCTGGATCAATAGTGGAAAACAAAGTTCAACAAACTCCCTCTTCCCACATACTCTCCCATCCCTGGTTGAATTGGTGGACTTGCAATAATTTAATCGTATGCTGGTAGATACAATCATTTATATATTAATTCCCGTGAGCAGACCCTTTCAAGTGATAAAACAGAGTATTATTTATAAAAAATAATTACACTAAAGAGACCTATATAAATAGAGTAGGAGTATGAAACGTGGATCAACATCATATTTATTCATGATGCCCCAGAATTGTTCCAAAAATTAGAGCTAACAGTGTCTCCATACAAGAGCCAAATGGTACCACACAGGGGTGCCACTTTGCAGCTTTTTCTCACTGTTGTGCCTACTGTATGTTGTAGTCTAAGCCAAATACTGGTGGTAGCACACTGATGACGTCAGCAGAGGATTCCCCATATGATTGTGCATGCCACATGAAATTACCCATAATATTCTGCCCGCCACATAACAATGTCCCGAATTCTAATCGCGTAGCAATACCTACTGGGTAGTTACTGCAACAACAAAGCCCATACACATGGGCCAGCTAAAGCATAGCTGAAACAAATGTGCCAGCCACAGTTACCCATAATACAGCACTCTTAATTCTTCTATGGTTATGTACTTTTGTCTACACCACTAACAGGAAATTACATTTGAGAAGCCAATCAGTAACCAGTGTATGTAGCTATCTCTTCCTGTGCCAATCTCTGCAGTCAGAGATCACCATCTAGAGAAGACAAGTTTGGCAGAAAGATATCTTTGGTTTTGGTACAGTGCCAGGAATCCAGGACTGCACAGTGAATCCTGGTTAGCGTGGGGTTAGGAAGTTAGGAGCGAACAGAAAGAGGCCCACATATCATCTTTGCACAGTTTCCAAGTGAATAGGATAAACTTTGTAAAGTAATAGAAGCAGAACTATATGGAGCTAAACAGAATGACAGGGGGAAAAGAGAGGGGTATGTAGCAAGTTGAAGGGTTTAAAAGATTTCTGATGAATTGCCTTTACAGTATTTGGTACAAGCTTGGTCATCAGACTCTACAGAAAGATAAATAGGCTAATAGCATGGACATCTTGGACAAAGTGTAATATAAAAGAGTAAAATTATTAGATATGTTCTACAACTTCCACTGTGAAACATGCTACAATACACATCTTTCTATGTATGGAAGATACATGCTACCTTTTTAAGTGGCAATAATATTACAATTAGAAACATTTATTTTTAGTATAAAATGCGGCATCAATTCTGCAAGTAGAGTAGATGAAAATAACTGCAGAATAGAACAAAATTGAAACACTACTAAAACCCAAAAGTAATAAAAAATGATGGTACTCTGCAGATATTAGACTATTGTAGATGTTTAATAAGAGAATAAGACAAAGGAAATGATTTTAAAGCTGATAAGTTGACGAAATGTGTGAAACAGATTTAATCTGCCTGCCATGACATTCTAGGCTTCTGACTAGAAAGTAAAGAATGAAATTTAAGAAGCAAAGAAAAAAAAAATATTATTAGGGTGATAACAGCACAAGGAAATGAAAAGCATGATACAAGTGTTAAATGAAAAATACACAGAGACAAACAAGTTTCAAAATCACAAAACGTCTGTTCTATCAATAACTCTGGATGATTCCAGCCAACGTTGTTTATTTTTTAGGCAATGACAGAGAATGGTGCCAGTCTCAGACAACCTTACTCTAAGTCATTGCTTAGGGAAAGGTAGCAGGAGAGCGCTGTCTGAGGATATGTACCGATGTCAATCACTTTAGCACCCAGAAGAAGGCGAAGACAATACTATAATATGTCATCCAACTGAATCTTCAGTTTAGTAGTAATTTATTATTAAAGACAATTCTGATCAAACCTACATATTCAGGTTTGAGAGGGGGGGGGGGGTTTATTAAGACTGGAGTCCGTGTGCCAGAAATGATAGTAAATTTATTGGGCTGCAGAAGGCCACATACCTGTCCGCTAAGCCCGTCCACTTTCAGTAGAGTGTTGTGCGCGACCCAAATGCCTCAGAAGACGAAGAATAAATTCCCCTCCAATGCTTTTTTTTATAAATAGACTCCTAGGAGTCTAGGATATGCAGTGAAAAATAATATCTCTGCATTGTGAAAAAAAATAAATCACTGGTGATCAACTGGTGAAATCTGTAGTCATAGAAACCGCAAAAGAAATTCTTTAGTTTGAGGATCCAACAGAATAGAAAACTAGATATAAGTTTCCAGCACTCCTGGGTTAAGATAAAACGACCAACCCATCTTCCTTCTGGAGGGCTGGAAACTTGGATCTATTCTGCTAGTCGACTGTATTTGTGATTAACTCTGATGAATCCCGAATTTTGCCTTGGAGTTGTCCTTTTAAGTAACTACTAGACAAATAAAAGAAAGGAAGATAATATAAAAGAATAGCGTTGAAACATTGCAAGGTATGTATATGGAAACAGAATTATAAAAATAAAGTGAAGACCATTTTCATGCAAATTAAATGGCTCAGAACCTACTGTTTTTTTTTTCCATTATATAACCCAATTTGCTCATTTTACCTAACCATAATAAAAATACCAGTGATTTAATTTTACTTTGAATCGATAACTACTGTACAATAAACTCATTTAAGGAGTTGTTTCTCCAGGTCTAATGTCAGAGAGCTCAGGACCCCCCTTAATTAGCCAAAGTGAAGAGCCCCTTTGCTTCCGGCAAAATGACGGGTCCAGTGTACAACAGAGGCAAACGGAAACCATGGGCACCGGATCCGTCACCATTGAAATCAATGGTGATGGAAATGGAAACCTCTGGTTTCCATCTGTTTCAGTTTGTGTCTGTTCAGGGTCCCGTTCCGACAGAAAGCTCAGACGGAACGTCAGAACGGGACCCCAACGCAGATGTGAACGAGGCCTGATACGTCATTTCCCCTGCATCTTTTTCCGGCGAATAAAGCTGATCAGTGGGGGGCTTCTGAAACTGGACAGTGGCGATCAGCTGATTGTTTGACTAGCATAATTTTTTTTTTTACAATTTCGCCATTAGTTATACAGAAAAAAATATATAAAGCAGTACCAACAGGGTACCAAACAGCTGATATCATCAAATACAATCAGTGAAATAAAAAGAGGTCAAATAAGGTCACCAGTCAGGCATCCTTCTTGTGGTCAGAAGGGAGGCTAGCATAAGTTTTGAAGGGGTTTGTCATGATAAATTAATCCCTTTGAGACAATTAAAATGTAAACCATAAACCAGATTTAGTTAAAAAAATGTTAGACTTTATTTACAAGACGTGTGTGTGTGTATATGTGTGCTTGTGCGTGTGTGTGTGTGTGTGTGTGTGTGTGTGTGTGTGTGTGTATGTGTATATGTGTGTGTGTATATGTGTGCTTGTGCGTGTGTGTATGTGTATATGTGTGTGTGTGTGTGTGTGTGTGTGTGTGTGAAGTTAGGACATTATTCTAGATTTTCCCCTGTTGTGTGAAGACCTCTTGACCTTTTAAAAGTCAGGTTGGGACTATAAATCAACTATTATACAAAAGCTATTATTCCTGAATTATCTCTGCATAGCTGAAAAGGTTAGAGAACAAGTAGCATATTTAACACTGGGCGTTCCATTTATGTGCGTGTCTTCCTCAAAATAAATGTCACTGATTTTGTCTGCAAATACAGATCCATTGGAGGGCAGCACGTTTGCACTTTCATTTTTTAGAATTCAGGTTCACAAAGTGTCGGGTGAGATTCTGCTTTGAAACACTTTATATTCTTCTCTTTTCCATTCAAATACTCAAACACATTACTCCACTGTGAAAACAGAATATTCATTATGCCCAAACAGGTTTATGGACATTTACTGTATATTAAGCGGTCACTACAAATCAAATATGTCATCAGACCCTGCCAATATCAATATGGTGGCCTCCTCACTTTCCCCTAAATGGCAGATTTAGAGAGAAAAGAGGATCAGGCAGATTGGATTTCTATATTACCAATTGTTTTGATCAGCCAGGGGGTAAGCTATGCAAAAATGTCTGACATCGGATTGTTTTCCACACCCCCATTGAAATGAATGTGTTTATGGGAAGCTTGGGGGGGAGATAACTGTAAACCAAGCAAGCATTCAGCTAACAGCGCTCTAAGATGGATGGCTTTATGTGAATGGAGGCATTGCCCCACCAATGTACATTGTGTTCCTTCAGATCAGCACATCTTTTTGTACTCTGGGGCTGATCAGCAGAAATTTTTTTCTGGTATTCAAGGGAGACGTCCATGCCTCTCCATGGACAGAGAGCAGGCTGTGGTCTCTTCACTCTCTATTGCTGTTGTGTATATGACTCTTGCGCTCCTTAATAGAGAGATCACTGCACACAACCTACAATAGAAAAATTCACCCTGTATGATGTGAACGTGTATATATATATATATATATATATATATATATATATATATATATATATATATATATATATAATTTTCTATCTGACTAGAGAACAGGGCTGTCTATTACATGGCAGTCACCAAGCGGCAGTAAACAATAAGTCAGTTCTTTGTGTATTTAGTCACAAGGCCACTGACAGAAACATTACAGTAATCTGTATATCTTATTCTTTAGCAGGGAGTTGTTAAAATAATCCCATCTAACACTGCTAACAACCTAAGCTATAAGGGAAATTTCTAGTAATGAAAAATTATCAGCTCTGGAAATTACCTACAATCAATGATCTGTTTTTGGAACAATTCTAGTGTATGGCTCACTTTTAGTCCTGTTTGTGATCGCAGAAAGTAGCACAGTGTTCCAAATTTGAGCTATTATTCCTGATTTATTTCTGCATAGCTGAAAAGGTTAGATAACAAGTAGCATATTGAACTCTGGTGGATCCATTTATGTACATTACTTCCTAGAAATAAATGTCACTGCTATTTTCTGCAAATACGGAACCATTGCCAGGCAGCAAGTTTGAGCTTTTTTATTTTGAAGGTATTCTTGTTCAGTGGTCAATTTCTAGTGGCGTGAAACAGTCCGCTACCAAAATTGTCTGCAATTATTGTCATGTTTTTGAAAGTTAATTATAGTCTATGGCTCACTCAGGATCGTGTTTATCATTGCAGAAGTACTGGGTTCTAAATTTAAGGGGGGATTCACACGAGCGTGTATTCGGTCTGTGCGGGCCGCGTGGTTCTCACGCGGCACGCATGGACCAATACAAGTCTATGGGGCAGTACAGACAGTCCGTGCTTTTTGCGCAGCGTTTGTCTGCTGCGCAAAAAGCGCGACAGGTTCAATAACTCTGCGTATTTCGCGCATCACGCACCCATTGAAGTCAATGGGTGCGTGAAAATCACGCGCACCACACGGAAGCACTTCCGTGGGACGAGCGTGATTCGCGCAACAGCAGTGAAAAGGATGAATGAAAACAGAAAAGCACCACGTGCTTTTCTGTTTCCGAACATCCAAACGGAGTGTCTTTGCGATGAGCGAAGCCAGACAAGCGTACTGAACTTCACCGGGTTCGGCCAAACTCGTTTTGGCCGATCCCGGCAAAAAAATTATCGGTACGCGACGTCAGGAGATAGTCACTGTCCATGGTGCTGAAAGAGTTAAACTGTTTCAGCACCATGGACCGTGACTTCCGATCCCAAAATACATGAACCTGTAGAAAAAAAAACGAAGTTCTGACTTACCGCTAACTCCCGGCTTCTTCCTCCAGTCTGACCTCCCGGGATGACAATTAAGTCCAAGTGACAGCTCCAGCCAATCACAGGCCAAGCACAGGCTGCAGCGTTCACATGGACTGGCGCGTCATCCAGGGAGGTGGGGCCCAATGTCAAGAGAGGCGCGTCACCAAGGACGCGTCACCAAGGCAACGGCCGGGAAGTTCTCGGTAAGTACGAACTTTTTCTTTTTTTTCTACAGGTTTTGCGATATTGTGTTCGGCATTCACTGTCGAGGGTGCTGAAAGAGTTAGCTCTTTCAGCACCTTGGACAGTGACGGCCGTCGACTAGCCTCATCTCTATGATGGCGGCTGCGCGAAAATCATGCAGCCGCGCATCAGACACGGATGACACACGCAGCTGTCAAATGTTTTTTGCGCGCGCAAAACGCTGCGTTGTTTGCGCGCGCAAAAACGCAACGCTCGTGTGAATCTGCCCTAAGAGTGATCATGTCTGCCACAGACTATAATTCAATTCCAAACAACACGACATAGTGGTAGTAAATTTGTGCAGCTGGAACTTCACTGTGTAGCTTAGGCTAAGGCTATATTCACACGAAAGTTAAAAACGGCCGTGTGACGGACATTTTTTAATGGTGGCCACATGGCCATTTTCAGAACAATAAGGTTCGATGGGTGTATTCATGTGGCCGTGAACACTGGCCATCAAGAAATAGAACATGTTCTATTTTTGTCAGCTTTCACGACCTGACGGCTCCCATAGAAGTCAATGGATCAGTTTTTACCAGGGAAAGCTGCGGCCAGCCATACATTTCCCCTGCAGTGGCTATTCTCCTATACTGACTGTTCAAATGAATGGCTATCTGTGTAATACATGATCAAGCCAGATTCACCAGTGTGACAATTATTCTTTAGTAGTGTCTCTCCATGCTAGTTAATAGAGGGTAGGTCCAGAGCAGGGGACCCCCCTTTGTGACAACCATAGGCATATTAAAAGCATATAAAATAGGATTGTCTTCACGAGACAACCGTTTAAATACAAAAGGCATGACTATATATTTAATGAATAGTTGCACGATAGACCATTACAGCTACTTGGTTGGCTATAAAAAAAAATATAACGTTAACATTGAAGATACACTACCGTTCAAAAGTTTAGGGTCACTTAGAAATTTCCTTATTTTTGAAAGAAAAGCACAGTTTTTTTCAATGAAGATAACATTAAATTAATCAGAAATACACTCTATACATTGTTAATGTGCTAAATGACTATTCTAGCTGCAAACGTCTGGATTTTAATGCAATATCTACATAGGTGTATAGAGGCCCATTTCCAGCAACCATCACTCCAGTGTTCTAATGGTACATTGTGTTTGCTAACTGTGTTAGAAGGCTAATGGATGATTAGAAAACACTTGAAAACCCTTGTGCAATTATGTTAGCACCGCTGTAAACAGTTTTGCTGTTTAGAGGAGCTATAAAACTGACCTTCCTTTGAGCTAGTTAAAAATCTGGAGCATTACATTTGTGGGTTCGATTAAACTCTCAAAATGGCTAGAAAAAGAGAGCTTTCATGTGAAACTCAACAGTCTATTCTTGTTCTTAGAAATGAAGGCTATTCCTGTAATGGCAGGAAGGAGGTGAAGGGAACAAGTGAGCCCTAATCTACCCACCGCCCTGTCCCTGCCTACTTGCAACGACCCGCCCTAGGCGACGGGGTACAACTTGGCGGCGGTCCCTACGCTGTCTAAGTGCAAGGGAGTACAAACAGGGAACACGCAAGGGAAGGGGCAGTAGCCAACGGAACGCCGCGAGGAAACGGAGCGGTGAATGAGTCAGTCAGGATCAGGATGTAGTGGAGTATACCAACGAGAGCACGGAGCAGGAAGCAAGCCAGGGGCAAAGCGAAGCAGGAGAAGCGGAACTGAAGCAAGGCAGAAGCACGGCAGAAGCCGGCTGGAGCAAGGCAGCAGTGGGGCCAGGAACCCAAGAAGAATAACAAGCACTGAGGAAGAGAACACGGCAGGTATAAATGGACAGGGGGCGGAGCTAACTCCGACTGACCAGGCCGCGATAGGCTCTCCCACTCCTGAGCCTGCCACCCTGGTTGGTGGGAGCCGGTGTCAGTCTAAGGCAGGGGTCAGGAACCTTTTTGGCTAAGAGAGCCGTAAACGCCACATATTTTGAAATATAATTCCGCGAGAGCCGTACAATATGTTTAAAGGGCCATTGACAGATCTTTGCCCTGATAGTGGTCCTTTAAATCAGTTTCTTATGCCCACAAGAGATTAATTTAAAGCCCCCAAGAGTGTAATATGGGTGGCAGATGTTTTTTAAGGCCATATTTTTTTTTTTTTTTTTGGGGGGGGGGCTATATAATGGATTATGTGGGATTATTTTCAGGGGTGAAGTGGGAAGGGGGGGTTGGTGGGACACACTGTATTACACAGCCCCTTTATTGATGCAGCTCACTGCTGCTGACCATGAGGCTGTGTAACAATTTCCATGTTATAATGTTCACATTCAAAGCAGCAGCACAGCCAGGGGTTTCTGGAACGTCCAAGGGAGACACAAGGGAGGAGGCAGATGCCGCTTCACTAGGGGACGCTACGGCTGCTATAGCGGTATTTACGCCACTGCGCATAGGTTTGTACGGCGTAAAACTACAGCTCCCAGCATGGCCGAAACAATGATAAGGATATGCTGGGAGATGCGGTTTCACAAAAAAAAACATACCACCATCATCTCGCTGCAGATCATACAGTGACTACATTACTGATTAGAGGCAGAATAAACATTTACATTAAGTGACTCACCGGTGACGTCTCAGATTCTAGTTCTTTTCTTCTCCCTCCGGTTCAGACATCTATGATGGATTTCTCCCGGCCATGACCCACTTCTGCAGTTTTCCGTTTAGATGTCTTCAGCTTCTCACTTTTAAAACATTTCTGCACCTGTAAACAAAGTTACAATTCTCAACACATCTAAATATAACTGTCTCACACACACACACACACACACACACACACACACACACACACACACACACACACACCGTGCCCCCTGTAGATAGTGCCCCCTGTAGATAGTGACCTACATAGAAGCCCCTGTAGATAGTGCCCACATATGGACTCCAGAGCTGCAAGGCAATAGTGCTAACCACTGAGCCACCGTGCTGCCCTACATATAGCTTCCCCTATAGTTAGTGCTCCACATATAGCCCACCTCTGTAGATATTGTCCCACATATAGCCCACCCCTGTAGACTGTGCACTACATATAGCCACCCTGTTGCTAGTGCCCCACAGGTAACCCACCCCTGTATATAGTGTCCCACACATAGCCCACCCCTATAGAAAGTACCCTAAAAAATAGCTCCCCTATAGATAGTGCTCTACATATAGCCCACCCCTGTATAGTGTCTCACATATACTGCCCCACATATAGACCCCCCTGTAGATAGTGGCCCACACCCCCACATATAGACCCCCCTGTAGCTACTGCCCCACATATAGACCCCCCTGTAGCTACTGCCCCACATATAGACCCCCCTATATATAATAGCCCACATAAAGACGACCCCCCCCCTGTAGATAGACCCCCCCCCACTATAGATAATGCCATTCACATTTTTCTGAGGAAAAAAATATATAAAGTTGACATACTCACATTCTCCGGTTCCCACGCTGTTCACTGGCGATGCAGACATGCTCTCTTCTGAGCATGTCTGCAGGAGCTGAATGAGCGTCCTTCAATGACGCTGATTGGCGGGGCAGAATGACTTGCCCCGCCAATCAGCACCTTCCAAGCATGGAAGCGGCGCGATGATGTCATCGCCCCGCTAGCCAATCAGTGTCATTGTAAGGCACTGGATGGTCAGGCACGGAACATGCCCGGCCATTCAGCGCTAATACATGTATTTGGCTGCCGCTAGCACCGGGGCCCCCTCCGGTGCTAGCGACACCTACAGGCATGAGAGTGCCTGTGTAAGGCTCGGCAGCGCGGGCCCCACAGTAGCGGTGCTACCCCTGTAGCAGCCATAACGGCTGCTAGCGGCGCCACCGGGCATTTGGGAGGGCGTGTCGGCTGGCGGCACGGGCCCCCTCAAGCCCCGGGCCCCGTAGCAGCCGCTACTGCTGCTACCGCGGTAGTTACGCCACTGGGTAGGAGCCCTGTCTGCGAGCCAGATACGGCCATCAAAAGAGCCATATCTGGCTCGCGAGCCATAGGTTCCCGACCCCTGGTCTAAGGGGTCTGGCCTCAGGTGTCGACTGATTAATCCCGGGAGTATACACAGACGTAGTACCTGGCAGATCCTTTACAGTACTCCCCCTTTTATGAGGGGCCACTGGACCCTTACTAAGAGGACCCGGTTTAGTGGGGAAGAGAAGGTGGAACCTCCTGATCAATACCCCAGCGTGAACATCACGAGCAGGTACCCAAGTCCTCTCCTCCGGCCCGTATCCTCTCCAATGGACCAGGTACTGGAGGGAGCCCTGGATCATCCTACTGTCCATAATCTTGGCCACCTCGAATTCCACCCCCTCAGGGGTGAGAACGGGAATAGGAGGTTTCCTCGAGGGGGACCAGGACGGGGAGCAGCGTTTAAGGAGGGAGGCATGGAAGACGTCATGTATGCGAAAGGATGGGGGCAGCTCCAGACGGAAGGATACAGGGTTGAGGACTTCAATGATCTTAT
This sequence comes from Rhinoderma darwinii, assembly GCF_050947455.1. Lineage (NCBI taxonomy): Eukaryota > Metazoa > Chordata > Amphibia > Anura > Rhinodermatidae > Rhinoderma > Rhinoderma darwinii. The sequence goes on along the minus strand of NC_134688.1, from coordinate 165,267,889 downwards.
AAGGTCCAATAAATCGGGGAGCAAACTTCCTGGACGGGACCTTAAGGCGCAAGTTCCTGGACGACAACCAGACCAGATCCCCGACGACAAACCGGGGGTTAGTAGAACGTCTACTATCAGCCTGAATCTTTTGTACGCTCTGGGACGCCTCTAGGTTCTTCTGAACCTGGGCCCAGACTGTGCACAGTTCCCGATGAACGTCCTCTACCTCGGGATTATTGGAACAACCAGGAGAAACGGAGGAGAACCTTGGGTTAAACCCGAAATTACAGAAAAACGGGGAGACCCCTGACGAGTTACTGACCCGGTTATTCAGGGAAAATTCGGCGAGGGGAAGGAATGAGACCCAATCAAATTGACAGTCAGAGATGAAACACCTTAAATATTGTTCCAGGGATTGGTTAGTCCTTTCCGTTTGGCCATTAGTTTCGGGATGGAAGGCGGAGGAGAAGGACAGATCAATCTCCAACTTTTTACAAAAAGCTCTCCAAAATAAGGAAACAAATTGTACCCCTCTGTCAGAAACGATATTGACTGGGGCCCATGGAGACGCAGAATGTGTTTAACAAACAAAGAAGCTAACGTCTTGGCGTTAGGTAGTTTCTTGAGGGGCACAAAGTGGCACATCTTGCTGAAGCGGTCTACTACCACCCACACCACCGACTTGCCCTGAGATGGAGGCAAATCGGTGATAAAATCCATGGAGATATGGGTCCAAGGTCTCTGGGGAATGGGCAAGGAACGTAGTAAGCCCGCAGGTCGGGACCTAGGGGTCTTGGACCTAGCACAAACCTCACAAGCGGCGACGTAAGCCCTAACGTCTTTAGGCAACCCAGGCCACCAATAGTTTCTGGTAATGAGGTGTTTGGTACCCAAGATGCCAGGATGACCAGATAGTGCGGAGTCATGGTTTTCCCTGAGTACCCTTAGCCGGTATTGCAGGGGGACAAACAGTTTGTCCCCAGGGAGGTTCCCGGGAGCTGAACCTTGATCAGCCGCGATGTCAGAAGCTAAATCAGAATCAGTGGCAGAAACGATTATACCAGGGGGTAAAATACAAGCAGGATCCTTCTCGGAAGGAGGATTGGCCATGAAACTATGTGACAGTGCATCAGCCTTAATATTTTTGGACCCAGCCCTATAGGTAACCAAGAAATTAAATCTGGTAAAGAATAGTGCCCAACGAGCTTGTCTAGGATTAAGCCTCCGGGCAGATTCTAGGAAAACCAGATTCTTGTGGTCAGTAAGGACCGTTACCTGGTGTCTGGCCCCCTCCAGGAAGTGACGCCACTCTTCAAAAGTCCATTTAATGGCTAAAAGTTTGCGGTTGCCAATATCATAGTTACTCTCCGTGGGCGAAAACTTCCTAGAGAAGTAAGCACAGGGGCGGAGATGGGTGAGGGAGCTGGTACCCTGGGACAAGACGGCCCCCACTCCCACCTCGGATGCGTCAACCTCCACAATAAATGGCTCCCTTTGGTTGGGCTGAACCAGCACGGGGGCCGAGATAAAGCACTTCTTGAGGGTCTCAAAACCCTGGACGGCCTCAGGGGGCCAATGGAGGACATCAGCACCCTTGCGAGTAAGGTCCGTAAGAGGCTTAGCGACGACCGAGAAGTTGGCAATAAATCTCCTGTAATAGTTAGCGAACCCCAAAAAACACTGTAGCGCCTTCAGAGAGGCAGGTTGGACCCATTCCGCCACAGCCTGAACCTTGGCAGGGTCCATGCGGAATTCATGAGGAGTGAGGATTTGACCTAAAAATGGTATCTCCTGTACCCCAAACACACATTTTTCGGTCTTCGCAAACAGATTATTTTCCCGGAGGACCTGGAGGACCTTCCTGACATGCTCCACGTGGGAGGACCAGTCCTTGGAAAACACCAGTATGTCATCAAGGTACACTACAAGAAAATTACCCAGGTAATCTCTCAGAATTTCATTAATAAAATTCTGGAAGACGGCAGGGGCATTACACAACCCAAAGGGCATGACCAGGTATTCGAAATGACCTTCGGGTGTGTTGAACGCAGTTTTCCACTCATCCCCCTCTTTGATGCGGATAAGGTTATATGCCCCCCGTAGATCGAACTTAGAAAACCATTGGGCCCCCTGAACCTGATTAAAAAGATCCGGAATCAAAGGAAGGGGATACTGGTTCCTTACGGTGACCTTATTCAGGTTCCGATAATCAATGCACGGCCTAGGACCACCATCCTTCTTCCCCACGAAGAAGAAGCCAGCACCTACAGGAGAAGTCGAGGGGCGAATGAAACCCTTGGCCAGGCATTCTTGGATATACTCCCTCATAGCTTCACGTTCAGGACATGAAAGATTAAATATCCTACCCTTAGGAAGCTTGGCACCAGGCACCAAATCGATGGCGCAATCGTAATCTCTATGAGGGGGCAACACCTCGGAGGCCTCCTTAGAAAACACATCAGCGAAGTCCTGAACAAACTCAGGAAGCGTGTTTACCTCCTCCCGGGGAGAAATAGAGTTAACCGAAAGACATGACATCAGGCATTCACTACCCCATTTGGTGAGATCCCCAGTATTCCAATCAAACGTGGGATTATGCAGCTGCAACCAGGGAAGACCTAATACCAGATCGGACGATAATCCCTGCATCACCAGTACAGAGCACTGCTCCAAATGCATGGAGCCCACAAGGAGTTCAAAAACAGGAGTATGCTGAGTAAAATAACCATTAGCAAGAGGAGTGGAGTCGATACCCACTACCGGGATAGGATAAGGCAAATCAATAAAAGGCATTTTTAGAGACATAGCAAATTCCACAGACATGATATAAGCAGATGAGCCAGAATCCACGAAGGCACTGCCAGTGGCAGACCGGCCAGCAAACGAGACCTGAAAGGGAAGCAAAATTTTATTGCGTTTCATATTAACGGGAAATACCTGTGAGCCCAAGTGACCTCCCCGATGATCACTTAGGCACGGAAGTTTTCCGGCTGTTTATTCTTGCGCCTGGGACAGGTGTTCAGTAGATGCTTGTCGTCCCCACAATAGAAGCAGAGACCATTCTTCCTGCGAAACTCTCTACGTTGTCGAGGCGACATGGAGGCCCCGAGTTGCATAGGTACCTCCGAGTCCTCCGTGGAAGAGCGAGGAGACGGGACCTCGGGGGGAATCGCAGGGAAGTCAGAGGGGAACACATTGAAACGTTCAAGCTGACGTTCCCTGAGACGTCGGTCAAGTCGTACTGCTAGGGCCATAACCTGGTCTAGGGAGTCAGAAGAGGGGTAGCTAACCAGCAGTTCCTTCAGGGCGTCAGATAATCCTAACCTAAACTGGCACCTTAGGGCCGGGTCGTTCCACCGAGAAGCTACGCACCACTTTCTAAAATCAGAACAGTATTCCTTAACAGGTCTCCTACCCTGACGTAAGGTCACCAGCTGACTCTCGGCTAAGGCAGTCCTGTCAGTCTCGTCGTAAATGAGTCCGAGGGCAGAGAAAAAACGATCAACGGAGAAAAGTTCAGGGGCGTCAGGAGCCAAGGAGAAGGCCCACTCTTGGGGCCCTTCCTGGAGTCGGGATATAATGATACCCACCCGCTGGTTCTCGGAACCTGAGGAGTGAGGTTTTAGGCGGAAATAAAGTCTGCAACTCTCCCGGAAGGAGAGAAAAGTCTTACGGTCCCCTGAGAACCAGTCAGGTAACTTGAGGTCGGGTTCTAGAGGTGAGGTGAGGGGTACTACTAAGGCAGCGTCACCCTGGTTGACCCTCTGAGCCAGGGCCTGGACCTGTAGGGAGAGGCCCTGCATCTGCTGGGTCAGGGTCTCAAGGGGGTCCATGATAGCGTCAGCATAGGAGAAATGGTAGACTAGGTATGGGCTTGTTATTATGTAATGGCAGGAAGGAGGTGAAGGGAACAAGTGAGCCCTAATCTACCCACCGCCCTGTCCCTGCCTACTTGCAACGACCCGCCCTAGGCGACGGGGTACAACTTGGCGGCGGTCCCTACGCTGTCTAAGTGCAAGGGAGTACAAACAGGGAACACGCAAGGGAAGGGGCAGTAGCCCACGGAACGCCGCGAGGAAACGGAGCGGTGAATGAGTCAGTCAGGATCAGGATGTAGTGGAGTATACCAACGAGAGCACGGAGCAGGAAGCAAGCCAGGGGCAAAGCGAAGCAGGAGAAGCGGAACTGAAGCAAGGCAGAAGCACGGCAGAAGCAGGCTGGAGCAAGGCAGCAGTGGGGCCAGGAATCCAAGAAGAATAACAAGCACTGAGGAAGAGAACACGGCAGGTATAAATGGACAGGAGGCGGAGCTAACTCCGACTGACCAGGCCGCGATAGGCTCTCCCACTCCTGAGCCTGCCACCCTGGTTGGTGGGAGCCGGTGTCAGTCTAAGAGGTCTGGCCTCAGGTGTCGACTGATTAATCCCGGGAGTATACACAGACGTAGTACCTGGCAGATCCTTTACAATTCCATGCGAGAAATTGCCAAGAAACTGAAGATTTCCTACAACGGTGTGTACTACTCCCTTCAGAGGACAGCACACACAGGCTCTACCCAGAGTAGAAAGAGAAGTGGGAGGCCCCGCTGCACAACTGAGCAACAAGACAAGTACATTAGAGTCTCTAGTTTGAGAAATAGACGCCTCAAAGGTCCTCAACTGGCAGCTTCATGAAATAGTACCCGCAAAACGCCAGTGTCAACGTCTACAGTGAAGAGGGCAGAGTGTTCAAAGAAAAAGCCATATCTGAGACTGGCTAATAAAAGGAAAAGATTAATATGGGCAAAAGCACACAGACATTGGACAGAGGAAGATTGGAAAAAAGTGTTATGGACAGACGAATCGAAGTTTGAGGTGTTTGGATCACACAGAAGAACATTTGTGAGACGCAGAACAACTGAAAAGATGCTGGAAGAGTGCCTGACGCCATCTGTCAAGCATGGTGGAGGTAATGTGATGGTCTGGGGTTGCTTTGGTGCTGGTAAAGTGGGAGATTTGTACAAGGTAAAAGGGATTTTGAATAAGGAAGGCTATCACACCATTTTGCAACGCCATGCCATACCCTGTGGACAGCGCTTGATTGTAGCCAATTTCATCCTACAACAGGACAATGACCCAAAGCACACCTCCAAATTATGCAAGAACTATTTAAGGAAGAAGCAGGCAGCTGGTATTCTATCTGTAATGGAGTGGCCAGCGCAGTCACCAGATCTCAACACGATAGAGCTGTTGTGGGAGCAGCTTGACCGTATGGTACGCAAGAAGTGGCCATCAAGCCAATCCAACTTGTGGGAGGGCCTTCTGGAAGCATGGGGTGAAATTTCTCCCGATTACCTCAGCAAATTAACAGCTAGAATGCCAAAGGTCTGCAATGCTGTAATGGCTGCAAATGGAGCATTCTTTGACGAAAGCAAAGTTTGAAGGAGAAAATTATTATTTCAAATAAAAATTATTATTTATAACCTTGTCAATGTCTTGACTATATTTTCTAGTCATTTTGCAACTCATTTGATAAATATAAGTGTGAGTTTTCATGGAAAACACAAAATTGTCTGTGTGACCCCAAACTTTTGAACGGTAGTGTACATGTTGGGATTGTGTTTCTCACTCACGCGTTAAATCGTGCTCGGACAATCACCCGACAGAAGTTCCTAAACCGATGCTCACGACCAACTATGAAAAGGGGTTTATCAAAGTATGGATGATTCTCTCTTAATTCTTCTTCTTGAACTTTCCTTATAAAAAGTACATAAAACTGTGTTAGTCACCATGCCATCATTAAACTCTAAAATCCATGAACATAAAAGCACAAATACCTTTTCATCTCCGCCTGCTCCTTCTTTTCCTGGATCATTTTGATTTCACTGTCTTCTCTCTGGGCATTTCTGTACCTTACAGTGTTGGAGTGCTAAAGTATTTAGAGGAAAATGGAATAAGGCTTATTTTGGTTCATGATAGACTAATAAACATTGTGTGGTTAATGACAAGAAATGAAATGAAAAAACCCTTAAAGAGAAGCTATCACAGGGATGTCATTTATTTTTTTAGAATTAATATAAAAGTTTTCCATCGCAAAAATTAGCAATCATCTAAATAAAAGTAATTTAAAAAATGTCAAAAGTAAACGCTTTACAGGATACATGCACAATATGTAAACTCATTGCAGGAGTCGGCTCCGAAACTACCTGTAAAGCTGCAATCACATGCGACAGATTTTGCTGAAGAAATTTTCTGTGACTGAAACGGAATTGCTGCAGAAAATTTATGCAGCAATTCCACAAACACTAACTATAATTCTGCTGTGGAAAAACCGCACCATTTCCTGTTTTTTTTAACTGCAGAAAATGGTGCGGCATTTGCTGCGTTTCTTTCAATGCTGGGAGATGGTGACATCTCCTTTGAAAAACGCAGCAATTCAGTCCACTCTCCGCAGCAGGAATTGACATGCTGCTGTATGAAAAATACGCACCGCAGGTGAAGTTCTGCAAGAAAATTTTCCGTAGCGTGTGGATCAGATTTGTGAAATCTCACCCACTTTGCTGCTACTGTATTCTGCTGCGTATTTTCCGTCCGCAATTCCGAACTAAAAATAAAGCAGCAAATACGCTATGTATGGACAAGCCCACAATCAGTTCTATTCATCTGATTGGAACTTGCAGAAATACAGGCACATGCTGCAGAAACCATTACATCAGATAAATGGAACAGATTTTCAGTTGCAGCAAATTTCTGCAACAAAATCTGCATCGTGTGACTGTACCCAAAGGCTGGTCCTGGCATGCCTAGCACACCTTCCCGTATTCCCTAGTGGCATACTGTTTCAGAATGCGAGATCTCACTAGTTATCTCAAGATCTCACATTTATAAACTGTATGTCTCCCGAATTTTATACATTTTATGAATGTATACACCTATCTAGATGAATGTAGGTTCATACAGCTAGAGTTTATAAACTTCGGCGTCATAAGGTGTAAAAACTTAAGATTTTATCATAACTAGCGAGATCCCGCTTTTTGACAATTTATGCTATCGGGATTTATCGGAAGGTGCACTTCCTTACAGTAAGTTCATACCTGACTCCTGCGGTTATTGTTTTTTGCAGTAGGAGACTTTTTCTTTTTCTAATTAAAAACATAGATGACCACCCAAGGGTTTCTTTTTTTTCAAGCAACAAACATTTTTAAGAGAAGAATGAGAACTTCTACAACTGTAATTAAAATTTTGCTTCAATTCATCACAGATTTCACAATCTATACTTGTCAGTAAATTAAAAAAATCATTACTTACATTTAGAAGATTAAATCTTGTCCTGTTCATTTCCTGCTCACACAAATGCACAGATCTGATAAACTTAACAAACAGTGTACCTGTGTGAGCAGCAACAATGAATGTTTCCATTTCGACTGCGCTATTGATTCCGTCAAAACAACGGAATCCTGTCACAATGGTGACCAACGGAAACCATTAACAACGTTTCCGTCACCAATGAAATCAATGGTGAGTGAGACGGAAGCTAAGTTTTCCATTTGCCTTTCCGTTGAGGGGCTAACCTTACGGAAACCTCCGACAGAACCCCTCAACAGAAGGGCAACGCTGATGTGAACAGACCCTAACAAACATACAGTAAATCACCAAATCTGTGAGGAATCAATACAGGAAGTATATTAGAAAGTTGCATAACTTTTTGTTATACAACAAAAAATTTTGGGGAGGGAAAAATAAGGAAACACCTCCATGGAACAATTCTGAACTGTCAGGTGTTTAAGAAACTGTAGTGTTGGTCTTCTCACAGAGGTTTAACTTGAAATTCCTCAAGCTCAATGCAATTTATAGCACTGGTACGGTCTTATAAGGTAGAAGAACCGTTGAGCCACTTCAGGTACCAGTTCCCCTGATGCAACTACAACTTCTGCACCACATATACCAAGGGCCGTGAAAGTGCAGACAGTGATGTCACTGCACAGGAATAACAATAACTGAACTTGGATAATACACACAATGATATCCTACCACAGGGATAATAAATAAAGTGAAGCCACAGTATATGGAGAAAAAACACAGTAATGTCACTATATAAGTATTATAATAATAGAGTTGTCACAGCAGAAGGGTAATGACCAAAATGTGTTAACAACCTTGGAATAATAGTCACAGTTATGTCTTAGCGCAGGGATAATTCACTCAGTGATGTCACAGTACAGTAAACATGGTCACAGTGTATGACAATACAGTGATGATGGGCAAGCGATGTCACAGTATGTGGATAATAACCACTGTGAAGTCATAGAAAGGGTTATTGCACACAGAGATGTCACAGTATTGGAACAAAGTGCACAGCAATGTCAGAGAACACATCTAATGTCTCAAAACAGGGATAAAAACATAGTGATGTCACAGCTAAACAATAAGAACCACAGATGTCACAGCACCGAGATAATAAATACAGCATCATAATACAATGTTATTATGTCACAATATAGAGATAATAAAAACCGTGAAGTCATAGGAAAGGGTTATTAAGCATACAGTGATGTGACAGAACAGTGAGCATGGTCAAAGCTCTCACAAAACAGGAGTAACAAAGTCATCTCAAAGTACATAGATAATAAACACTAGGATGTCATAGGAAATGGTTATTGCATGCAGTGACGTCACCGTATGAAAAAAATGTGTGAAGTGATGTCATAAAACAGCGGTGATGTCACAGAAAATACATAATAAACAAATTATGTCACAGCTAAAGGCACAGCACTATGATAATAAACAGCATATAGTACAAGGATAATGTGCACAGAGATGTCACATTACAGAGATTATAAACACAAATTTTCCTTTTTTTGGCAGAATGGTCATTTGGCCCTCTCAGGTCCTAGGACCTTGTTGTGGCTGTACCTTCTGTAGTTACACCACAGTCTCCACAAGTAACTACTTAAAGGAACACTAAAGCTAGAGATTAATGATAAAAGTACATTTTCGATAAACTTGCTCACACGGTTTGTCAGTCTGCAGGATCTAGCTCCTGAAACATAAAGTATTGGAGAAATCTTACAGAAATTTCCTGCTGATCTGTTCCATTTTTGGTTTGTGAATGTCTGAGGGGGTGGGGCTTAGCAAAGGAGTGGGGCTTAACAATCTGTGTGGGCTACTGTAGACAGGCCAGAGTGGGGAGGCTCCTGCTGCAGCCAGTTGTTTTATAGCCAGGCACGGGATTTTGAGGAGAAGGAGGGAGCGGGTGAATGCCTGATCTCCTGGGACACATGTAAAATATTTTTTTTACATATTTCTCAGTAGTAATTGCAAGATGACACAAAATATGATTCAAGGAAACGAACAGATTAAGAGAGGCATTGCTTGAATATTTTTTAGTTTTTTGTGTGTGTGCATTTTGTATGTTTAGTGTTCCTTTAAGCAGTGACAAAAACTACTCTGAGTATAATGGTACATGGGGATGTGAGCAATGTGCTCCTGTGCATGGGGCGCCAATGCTTGAAAAGGGGTTTAAAGTGGATAATCCCTTAAAGGGCTATCCTTACCTGCTAGAATTTTTACTTGTCAACAAACATCACATAAAATGCACAGTGACTCACAGAAAATAAAACAACAAATGAACAGATGTTATTAGCCTACGCAACAATGCTTCCTATCAACAAAGGGGTAATGATAAAACTCACGTCTTGTGTTAGTGTTTCCAAAGATTTCCCCCTGCTGATTCTTTGACTGTTCGAGCCATGTCTTAGTGACCTGCAACAATCAACAAAATTGCATTGAATAACACTAAAGGGAAACAAGTTTGATCAAGCCTTGACTTGCAGGCATAGACAATGTCTGAAAAAAAAATAACGAATGGGGCTCATGGCTAAGTGAGGCATTTCAAAAGCAAGTCACTTATAAAAGGCTGGGGGTTAGAGGCTTACCTCCTTGTAAAATGATGTATAATCTGCTCGAACAAAGAAAACAATCTTTTCTTTGATCTTTAAATTGATAGCCCTGTTGCATGTGAATCGTGTGACATTTATAATAACAAGTCTTACGACAGTATATTTAATGGTAGGTAATGTAGTAATTATATTAGGTTCCTCAAATTGTCACGGATGAAAAAGATTTATAAAATGTGCTACTTTCTTTAGGTACTGTAGTCGGTGAAAAGAAAAAACAGGATATGTACTACTTTCTTGCTAAAGTTACCTTCTTTCTTGCCGTATATGATGTTGCACGCTAAGGATTGATCTTTCCTTGGCAGGCTGCCCTTCAAAAGAGCCACTCAGCATGCGCTGCCTAGTGCATGCTCTGAAAGAAATGATTTGCAAAGGAAAATAAATTAGACTGTAATACATGAAAAGATGCAGAGGCTTAGTAGTCTGCTAGAAGATATTACAAATGGAAACATACACTTTATGTTATATAGGTCACAAAAATATACAGCACTAAAAAAAAGAAAAAGAGATGGGATAGCTTTCTTTATCTTTGCAAGACCAAGTACACTGTAGATGCTGTACAGTTTTGTTAAGTTAAGGAAAAAGGCCAACATGAGAAAAAAGTGTTAATTTATAAAAGTCAAATTTCAAATTACAAAATCTCCATTAGCTGATATCCTTGCTGCATAACCTTCTCAGAACACATTTGTGACTACATATGACTTCATATGATTTAACATGACTACATGATTTATTTTCATATGATTTAACATGACTATATAGGATTTATTTTCATATGATTTAACATGACTACCTATGATTTATTTTCACACATATTTTTACTGGTTGTAAAAGTTGAAATTTGAGGGTTGGTCTTGCAGATAACTCTGTCCATATGCCCTATTAGGCGTAAAGTGGGACCCTTGTGTGAGACCCCCTCTATGAGCTACAATGGCTCCTGATATGGCGGTCCCAGTCGTCCATGTATTACATTGTGGGCCATTTATTTGAATTGCTGGGATGTAATACTCCCTGGCATGGACTGGAAATGTATGGCTGATTGAAGCTTTTAGGAGGCCCTTAGAGAAGGGGTTGTCTTCGTGACAACATCTAAGGCCAGTTATAAAGGAGGTCTTTCTCCCAATATTGAAGGCTTATAAGTAATCAGCAGAACTATTTTGCAGAGCCATACATTTCATTTTCAATAGTTACTTATGGAGACACAATTTTTATGTATTATCCCAAAGTTTATACAAGTTTACTTTCAGATATATTGGGATGTAGAGTGCCATTTTCTGTTTTGTTTCATTACAACCTTGTATTAAAATAAAAATTTTTTGGGGGGTTGAACCATTTGATTTACACAACATGCCTACCATTTTTACTGTGTCACAAACAATAAGTAAGACAACGGGGAACTTGAAATTGTGCATAAGAACTCACCCCCGAAAGTCTAAACTTTGTCTTGCCACCTTTTGCTTCAATTACAAATACAAAAAACTTCTAGACACTGGGATTTTTGCCCATTCTTCCTGGCAAAACTGCTCAAACACCTTAATATTTTCTCGTGATCTTCAGTGGATATGGAAGGAAGAGTTTGAGACAAGCGGTCCAAAGCCTTACTAAGCTTGTCAGAAGAGACATGTAACAATTGTTTATAGAGCAACGACATGGGTTTAACCAGTGTATCCTGTGTGACCCAATCCCCCACTGGGGATGCTCACAATCTCACGTTAGCTCCTGCAAATTGCGACCAATGGGCATGTCTAAGCTGAAAATAATGGAACCTTAATGAGGGGGAAACTGGTGTTTGGATCTAACCTGTGTAAAAGTGGCTGCTTTATTCTCCACTACCACAACTCCTAAGGTTAGAATGCCTAGATTTGCCCACCCACTGGGGTCAGGAAGTCTTCGTACATGTGGCAGAAGTGGATTGTTTCAAAGTGGTGTCATAGGCGATCAGTTCACCTCTTCAGTGCGGAATAATAACAATGACCTCTGCCGTACCTTTAGAGTAGTTTTCATCGGAATTGTAAGTGAGTGACCTGGGGGGGGGAGCTTGCCTATACAAGGAGTTTAGTAGGACCTTGTAGGTGCCTAAAAGTGATGTCTCCAGATCCGTAGAAGAATTACTGTGCCTGTGGGTAAACCACCACCAAATATAGACTAGCTGTCTTGCCAGGAAATAAAGGTAGAGATTTGGGAGGGTCAAACGCCCTTTCTCAGTGGGCAATTGAAGAGTACTTAGTGCAAGTCGGGGATAACCACCAGCCCAAATAAAGGAACTAAAAGCCATGTCTGCAGTAGAGTACAACAATAGAGGCAACAATACAGGGGAGTTATGAAACAAGTACAGGAACCTGGGGAGAGATTTAATCTTAAAAAATGTATATGATCTGTCACTGTAAGGCTTTGTAACAGGGGTGCCATATTGTCAGCTATAAAACTTTTAGCATAACAACTAATCACTATTCCCATGTATGTGATTTTATCCGCCCATTGTAAATGGGAGGGGACTCCCATACATGCGGCCGCTCCATCTATCCCTAGAATCAGTGACTTGGACCAACTGACTCGTATTAAAGAGAAGGAAGTAAACGTGTAGAGAGAGACACGTTCCTCCCTCTCTTCCAGCATGAATCTCTTTATATTGGGTGAGTGGCATTAGGCATTGGCAAGAGGTTCGATAGTCAATGCAAAAAGGGAGGGGGAGAGAGGACAGCCCTACCTAGTTCCTTGCCCAAAGGAAAGGAAGGAGAAATGTGTCAATTAGTTCTAACACTGGCTATAGGTTGGGAGTATAGAAGTCGTATCCATTGGATAAATTTAAGTCCAAAGTCAACCTTACGCAGTACAGACCACAGATAAGGCCATTACACCGAGTCAGCGGTTTTTATAGGTCTAATGAAGCAATGACATGGGCGCCAGAATTACTAGGAGTAGAGGATAAGTTGGTGAATAGTCTATGTAGATTGATATCAGAAGGTTTTTAGTTGTGCCATATTCTTTCCATTTTGTTATAAGGGATTTAATGGTGTTCTGTTGGATGTTCAAAGTTTGGGATATATTTTTATATCCCAACCCTGATCTATACTTCTCCACAACTTTGTCTCTGACCTGTTTGGAGAGCTCTTTGGTCTCTGTTGCTTGCTTAGGCCCCATGCACACGACCATAAAATCGCCCGTAATTACGGGCCCATTCATTTCTATGGCCGGCGGACACTTTCGCTTATGTCTACGGGAGAGTATCCGTGCCGTAGAAACCTGCCGAAAAAAATAGGACCTGTCCTATTTTTTTATTTTGCGGACCGTGCTTCTATACGTTATAATGGGAGCACGGCTCGTAAAAATGGCCGGCTGTCCGCAGCCTACCATGCTCGTAATTACGGGTCGTAATTACGGACACGGTCGTGCGCATGAAGCCTTAGTGATGTTGCAGATTCAGAAGGCTTTCAGAACAGGTGTATTTATACTGACATCATGTGGCACTTCCACACGGGGACTTTATACAACTAATTCTGTGACTTCTGAAGTTAATTTTTTAACCAGACCTTATTTAGGGATTTTATAACAAAGGGTGTGAATAAATACTCAAATTTTTTTAATTTTTAGTTTTATTTTAACTAGGTTTTTTTTTAAATGTATTCCACTGTAACAATTTGGACTATTTTGTCAGGCCCATCACATAAAATCTAATTCAAAATCTATTTTCATTCCAGGTTGTAATGCAACAAAACAGGAAAAAACACCAACGGGATGAATATTTTCGCAAGGCACTGAAAAAAAATTTGCTTTGTTTTATCATTAATGTGGTCTCAAAATGTTTGTACCTATACTTGTCAAAACAAACAATAAGCTACATCGTGGCATAGATTATTATGACTTAATATTAACTGCACAGCAGTGTGAGATATGTAACTGCTATTAAAATGAGAAATAAAATTATATAATATTTATACTGAAGTAAAACAATTCTTAGACCAACACTACCGGTAGAAAACCTAACATATCAAGCATTCTCTGTAATTATAAATTCAATACCATGCAATATGGCAAATACAGAAATACAACCAGAATGTCAGAACCTTCTTAATGATCAAATTTCACTTATCAGTGAGAGTTTTCCATGCTATCAGAGCTCTATGATGTCCCTCTGTGAAGGCTCTATTACAGCTGCTCACCATTGCCTAAGGCACGCAGCCACATCTGATATACTCTTGAGCCAAGAAAGAGACCCATAGATTACCTTTCTCACCAACATCAAAAATGCTGCTTCTAAGGACAAAAATCAGGCTGCGTTTATGTAGCTTCCAGTAAATATCACCAAGAGGACTGTATATCAGTGGCCATTATTTCATCATACTGTATTTCAGTCATAGAAATTTCCTAAAACATATTTTTACTCTAATTTTACAATTTAGAATACACAGCCATAAAGAAAAATATTGATGTAACTTTTAATATCTGTTCCACTGAGATAACAATGAAAGAATGAATGAAACTACGAAAACATAACAATGTCTCATGCAGATTCCTTTTATGTAATTATTACCTCAGGATTTTATTTACTGCTGTTTCCTTTTCCAGGAGATTTCTTGCTCTGATGCTAAAAACGGACTTGCGTAGCTGCAAAAAAAAAATAAAAAAAAAATAAAGAATAAATAAATGCATAAATAAGAAAAAAAATCTATTTCCTTCCATTCAGAAACACCAAAATGGGAAATTAACTCCCTTTTAAAATTCCATGCCAAAAATATCACTATGTGCTCATTTATGATATAAGAGCAGAATTGCTTTTCTAAAATTAATGAAGACAGCTTTGTGAGTACGCCAAACAAATAGAAGCATGAACATGAAATAACAGCCTACTCTCATGATATATCTGTAATATCTAATTGGTGTTCAAATCTTATAGAAAGCACCACTTATAATCTGATTATGTAGGTGCACAGTGATACATTAAGTTATAAGTCAACAAGCTTTCAGGTATATACACATTATGCAGGGCCCTTTTGTCCATAGAGCAAACAACATTACTTTTTTTAGCCTCCACACTGCAATACTACAGGGGAGGTCCCAGCTGTATCCCTATTTATCCACCATACATCTCACTGAGCCATCCGCACTTTACCTCCCCCCCATATCTGCTTCTTATCTGTCCATTGTATTCCCTTTTTATCTGACCACTGCATATACTGTACAGTGACTACTGTATCCGCTATTTATCTGACCCCTGTAGACACTATTTATCTGACCACTGCATATACTTTACAGTGACTACTGTATGCGCTATTTATATGACCTCTGTAGACACTATTTATCTGACCACTGCATATACTGTACAGTGACTGTTGTATCCGCTATTTATCTGACAACCTCTGTAGACACTATTTATCTGACCACTGCATATACTGTACAGTGACTGTTGTATCCGCTATTTATCTGACAACCTCTGTAGACACTATTTATCTGACTACTGCATATACTGTATAGTGACTGCTGTATCCGCTATTTATCTGACAACCTCTGTAGACACTATTTATCTGACTACTGCATATACTGTACAGTGACTACTGTATCCGCTATTTATATGACCTCTGTAGACACTATTTATCTGACTACTGCATATACTGTACAGTGACTGTTGTAGCCGCTATTTATCTGACCTCTGTAGACACTATTTATCTGACTACTGCATATACTGTATAGTGACTGCTGTATCTGCTATTTATCTGACCTCTGTAGACAATATTTATCTGACCACTGCATATACTGTTCAATGACTGCTGTATCCGCTATATATCTGACCTCTGTAGACAGTATTTATCTGACCACTGCATATACTGTTCAATGACTGCTGTATCCGCTATTTATCTGACCTCTGTAGACACTATTTACAGGACCACTGCATATACTGTATAGTGACTGCTGTATCCGCTATTTATATGACCTCTGTAGACACAATTTATCTGACTACTGCATATACTGTACAGTGACTGTTGTATCCGCTCTTTATCTGACCTCTGTAGACACTATTTATCTGACCACTGCATATACTGTTCAGTGACTGCTGTATCCGCTATTTATCTAACCTCTGTAGACACTATCTGACCACTGCATATACTGTACAGTGACTGTTGTATCCGCTATTTATCTCACCTCTGTAGACACTATTTATTTGACCACTGCATATACTATACAGTGACTGCTGTATCCGCTATTTATCTAACCTCTATAGACACTATTTATCTGACCACTGCATATACTGTACAGTGACTACCTTATCCGCTAGTTATATGACCTCTGTAGACACAATTTATCTGACTACTGCATATACTGTACAGTGACTGTTGTATCCGCTATTTATCTGACCTCTGTAGACACTATTTATCTGACCACTGCATATACTATACAGTGACTGCTGTATCCGCTATTTATCTGACCCCTGTAGACATTATTTATCTGACCACTGCATATACTGTTCGGTGACTGCTGTATCCGCTATTTATCTAACCTCTGTAGACACTATCTGACCACTGCATATACTGTACAGTGACTGTTGTATCCGGTATTTATCCCACCTCTGTAGACACTATTTATCTGATTGCTGTATCTGCAATTTACCTGATCTCTGTATCTGCTATATACATGACCTCTGTATACTCTATTGATAGACCCATGTAACCTCTCTTTATCTGACCTCTATATCTGCTTATTTCTGATAGCGGTCCTACATACTACAGGGGAGGTATCCATTGTATCCACTCTTTATATGACAGCTGTATCCACTATTTACTATTCTGACCACTGTATACACTGTAACTTATGTATCCACTTCTTATCTATTTCCTGTGTCCACCATTTATCTTACCGCTGAATTCCAATTTCTGTAACCGCAGTATTCTGCAGGCATCTGCTATTCACCATATAGTCATATCTGCGATTTTCCTGACCACTGTATTCCCTCTTTTCTGAACGCCATTTCAGCTATTTTTCTGGCCTCTCTATCTGCTATACACCTCACCACTGAATTCGCTATTACTTGAATTCTGTAACCACTATTTTACATTCGTCTTCGCTATTTCTCTTACCACTGTATCCTTTTATCTGGAGGCTATGTGTCATGGTTCATCTGAATGCTGTGTTCCACTGTACACATTATGTTGCAAGTGTGATTTTAAAGATGTGGGCTATTTATTGTGATGGTGTGGCTAGAACATTGCTACAAAGGGAAAATCTGTTGTGGAGCTCTTCTTGTGATGCATATAGCTCCTATTACAATTCAGAAGTGTCCGTGGAAATGTTTTTGTATGCTGGCAATTATATCAGGCACTCTAGGGTGATCTGTGACAGGCACCAAGGAAGATATCTATGACTGAGGATGGGTGTTGGGACATCTGAAGCTGAGACACTGTATAGGGGCATCTTAGCCACTTATGGGCCATCTGTAGCTGGCGAACACTGTTAAGAGAGTGTTTGGTCTAGAAAACTGCCAAAAATAAATGTTTCTGCTTTGGGTGCCGCCATGCACACCACATAAAGGACTACTTTAAATGCGTCTATGGCCCACATTATTGATTGCTCTCTAAGGGCATGACCACACGTGGCGGATTTCCTCCGCAACTGTCCGCATCAATGCCGCACAGAATCTGCGTTGCAGATTCTGCTGCGGATCTGCACAAAATGTGCAGTACATTGATGCGGACTAGCTGCTGCGGACTGCGGGAAAAGTGCTTCCCTTCTCCCTATCAGTGCAGGATAGAGAGAAGGGCCAGCACTTTCCCTAGTGAAAGTAAACGATTTTCATACTTACCGGCCGTTGTCTTGGTGACGCGTCCCTCTTTCGGCATCCAGCCCGACCTCCCTGGATGACGCGCCAGTCCATGTGACCGCTGCAGCCTGTGCTTGGCCTGTGATTGGCTGCAGCCGTCACTTACACTGAAACGTCATCCTGGGAGGCCGGACTGGAGACAGACGCAGGGAGTTCTCGGTAAGTATGAACTTATATGTTTTTTTACAGATACATGTATATTGAGATCGGTAGTCACTGTCCCGGGTGCAGAAACAGTTACTGCCGATCGCTTAACTCTTTCAGCACCCTGGACAGTGACTATTTACAGACGTCTCCTAGCAACGCTCCCGTCATTACGGGAGCCCCATTGACTTCCTCAGTCTGGCTGTAGACCTAGAAATACATAGGTCCAGCCAGAATGAAGAAATGTCATGTCAAAAAAGCAAGACGCATCCGCAGCACACATGACATGTGCATGACAGCTGCGGACTTCATTGCGGAACTTTGAATCTCCATTGAAGTCAATGGAGAAATTCCGCCATGAGTCCGCCACTGCTCCGCAACAGACAGAGCATGCTGCGGACACCAAATTCCGCTCCGCAGCTTATGCTCCGCAGCGGAATTTTACGCCTCGTCTAAACGAACACTGCTAAATTAAAGTGTAAGTCAATGGACAAACGGCTCCGCTGCGGATTAACGCTGCGGAGTGTCCGCAGCGGAATTTAAGTGAAATTCCGCCACGTGTGAACGTGCCCTAATGCAATAGTGTAAAAGATGTAACCTCTTTTAAATTTTTAAATGTTGGAAAGAAAGAAAATGTTCCAGGAGGGGTAGGGGTGGAAGGAAGGGTATTACTCATAAAATTTTTGCATTGGGCTTACCAATGTGTTAAAAAAGCCCTGACACTGGGGAAAATTTACTATTGGTGCTGCGCCAGAATTCTGGTCTAAGATGCACCTTCTTTTTGCGCAAATAATTTTAGACACATTTATCAATGATATCAGCCAAAAAGAACAGATGTTTGTCACTCGCAAGAAAACGGGATGTTGCTTAGTGCTAAAGGCGCATTGGTTTAAGGTCAGCCAATGAAGAGGTGGTATAAAGTTAGACAGAAGTGTCTAAACGTGCGCCAAATTTATCATACAGCATGAGCCACTGTGATAAAATTGGGGCATCTAGTCTAATTCTAAGCTGTTTGAGTTTAAGGCCTTATTCACACGAACATGTTATTAGTCCGTGATACGCGCGTGATTTCCACGCGCGTCGCACAGACCTATGTTAGTGAATGGTGCCGTTCAGACTGTCAGTGATTTTCACGCAGCGTATGTGCGCTGCGTAACAATCACGACATGTCCCATACTTGCCCGTGTTTCTCGCAGCACGCACCCATTGAAGTCAATGGGTGTGTGCAAATCGCGCACGGCACACGGAAGCACTTCCGGGTGCCGCGCGTGATGCGCACTACAGCAATAAAATAAATGAATGAAAACATAAAAACAGAGTGTCATAATGATGCCGGCTGCGCGAAAATCACGCAGGCATGCACCATATGCTGATGCCACACGGACCTTTTGCTCGTGCAAAACGCAGCGTTTTTTTGTGTGCGCAAAACGGACACGTCCGTGTGAATAAGGCCTAAGACAGTACTAGTAAATCTGCCCCATTATCTTTATGTTAACAGGCCTTAAAATATTGCTCCTCGTGATATTCTGTACAGCCTTTCCCTTCTGCCAGATTTATGGATTACCAAAAATGACTACGAAAAACAAACCTCTGCCTTAAATTATGAACTGTTCACATTGGCTCAAATGGTTTTGAATGTTTGTATAGAGATATGCTTCTCTTGTTAATAAAAGACTGCTGACGTAAACCAGCAAGACTGACTCCAAAGTGCCCATTATAGGCAGCATCTAAGTATGACAGGAAGGTCGAGGTATTTAAATCTGTTATCAATCTTACACTAATTGCATACTGAACTTTTATAGCCATGGTCGCGCGACATCATTTAGTAGGTTTCACCTCCGAATCACTAGAATGAGCGGGAAGATTGATTGAGGTCACAAGCAGCTTGACGGTGCATGTATTATGTTTAGATATTCACCATCGGTGTGATTGAAATCTGGCGTATAATGACCCAATTTAAAATGAATCCATATTTTGCTTTTCCGGCATTCAAATATTGCTAAGTATACAAAGTCTTTTCAATGCAACTATTACATAATAATCGAGAAATAACCCATAATCATCAGAATGATTGTGTTACATTTTATGATGAAGCCCCCAAAGGATATACAGTACTTTGATTATGAAAACACTGATAGAGCCATCTGCCAATGCTTGTTATCAACAGGAAGCAGGACAAGCTGCTCAGTATTCTCCCAATGTGTTTATATGGATTATAGGACTTAACATTAACCATCTTCTATGTCAACTGTAGAAAAATGTAAGCCACATACTTGTATTATTAAACTGCTTACACAAAATAAAACACTCTAGTCACATAGCAGACAGGGTTATTGGATAGTGTGTGCAATTCAATCGTTGTGTAATTCATGATATGAATGGAGACCTTTACAGGGTTATTTCATTTATTGCACTGTATAAGCTGCTTTCGGAAGACAATGATTGGCTGTACCATTATATACATTTTGATGCGATGGAAGATTGTTTGCAAGACATATAGGAACATGCACCTACCACTTAGGTAGTAAGTGCTCCAAAAAATTAGCTTTTTCCGCCTAGCTTGTACTATAAGGGTATGTTCACACGGCCAAATTTCAGACGTATACGAGGCGTATTTTGCCTCGTTTTACGTCTGGAAATACGTCTCAAATACGTCGTCAAACATCTGCCCATTACTTTCTATGGGTATAACGCTGTATTGTCCACACGACGCGTAATTTTACGCGTCGTACGGCAATTACGACGCGTAAAATTACGCCTCGTAAAAAGAAGTGCAGGACACTTCTTTGGACGTTTTTGGAGCTGTTTTCTCATAGACTCCAATGAAAACAGCTCCAAAAACGGACGTAAAAAAGGCCGCGAAAACGGCGTGAAAACGCCGCGAAAAATGTGAGTTGGTAAAAAAACGTCTGAAAAGCAGAAAACGTCTGAAAAGCATACCCTTAGGGTATGTGCACACGTAGTGACCAAAAACGTCTGAAAATCCAGAGCTGTTTTCAAGGGAAAACAGACCCTGCTTTTCAGACGTTTTTTGACCAACTCGCATTTTTCGCGCCGTTTTTCGCGCCGTTTTCGCAGCGTTTTTTACGTCCGTTTTTGGAGCTGTTTTCATTGGAGTCTATGAGAAAACAGCTCCAAAAACGTCCAAAGAAGTGTCCTGCACTTCTTTTGACGAGGCTGTATTTTTACGCGTCGTCGTTTGACAGCTGTCAAACGACGACGCGTAAATAACAGGTCGTCTGCACAGTACGTCGGCAAACCCATTCAAATGAATGGACAGATGTTTGCCAACATATTGTAGCCCTATTTTCAGACGTAAAACGAGGCATAATACGCCTCGTTTACGTCTGAAAATAGGTCGTGTGAACCCAGCCTTAGGGTATGTTCACACGAGGGCGTCCGTTACGGCTGAAATTACGGGGATGTTTCAGCCTGAAAACATCCCCGTAATTTCAGCCGTATCGGCATGTGCAGGCGCTTGAACGCCGCGTCCATTACGGC
Organism: Rhinoderma darwinii; assembly: GCF_050947455.1. NCBI lineage: Eukaryota > Metazoa > Chordata > Amphibia > Anura > Rhinodermatidae > Rhinoderma > Rhinoderma darwinii. The sequence goes on along the minus strand of NC_134688.1, from coordinate 165,246,518 downwards.
CGTAATTAGCGCTGCTATTCATTGGAGTCAATGAATAACGGCTCCAATTACGGCCAAAGAAGTGACAGGTCACTTCTTTGACGCGGGCGTCTATTTACGCGCCGTCATTTGACAGCGGCGCGTAAATATACGCCTCGTGTGAACAGACAAACGTCTGCCCATTGCTTTCAATGGGCAGATGTTTGTCAGCGCTATTGAGGCGCTATTTTCAGACGTAATTCGGGGCAAAAACGCCCGAATTACGTCCGTAAATAGGCCGTGTGAACATACCCTTAGAAAAATAATAAAATTCATACATTCATGCTTCATGCTACAAAATAAAAAAAAATAACGATAATAAAAACATAATTCCACTTAAAACTGGGGAGTATAATTAACTATAGCACAAACATTTTTACTTCTACTCTCCGTTTCAAGGTTTGGGTTAGTTAACAAACACTGGAGAGAAAGACCCCAATAGTTGGTGGGCAAAATAATGATCAATATGAATGGATGCCTGCCGGCAAAATATTCCCTTTTTTTTTTCAACTATACATGGAAGAAAATAACAAGGTTTTATTGTGCTATTATAGCAAAAGACAAACTACACGGAAATTAAAAGATTCATGTCCGCTGCTGACATTGATGAGCGTAGTGCAATGTGTAACGGCGCTGTGAAGGAGGTCCAGAGTGTCAGCGGCTGCAGAACGCCGCACTCCAACCAAAAGGTACAATATCTAAGGTCAGCAGTAAAGCATATGTTAAAATTTCAAAAGAAGCCCCCCCGACATGTTTCGCCACGGATGTAGCGTCTTCAGAGGTATCGGGTCTAAAGGTTTGGGTTAGAGCTCTAGGAAGGTTTAGGGTAGCGTAACTGTTTATATACTGTATACCAAGAATGGACAAATGTTAACCAGGTCTATGAGCCAGTTCCAAAAGTTAGGATCCAGCAGTATCCATTGTATGGCCAGGTTTATACACCAGGAGGACCAATGTTTGATGCAAACACTTTGAATTATTTTCAGGGAGCAAGAACATGGTGCCCGAGTTTTGTCCAGTCCTACTGTAAACACATAATGTGGGAGATTTATTAATACTGACAGCATAAAAAGAGACCAGACAGACAGAAACTGCACCAAATATTTCACAATGGTGGAACCAGTATGATAAATATGGTGCATCTTGCTAGACATGTTAGACAATTTTCGTTACTTACGTCACCTTATGGCTTATGTACATTTACACAGTTATTTTTTTATGCAAAAAAAGACACACACTGTTAAAAAATCTTGCACATATTACAATTTGTCTTAGGTCCATGCACACGACCGTATATTTTGTCCGTAATTGCGGACCGTAATTAGGGTCCGCAATTATGGACCCATTAGTTTCTATTGACCACGGACAGCAAAAGATAGGACATGTCCTATCTTTTGCTTTTTAAGGACCATGCTCCCATAATTTATATGGGAACACATGTTGAAAATGCGGCTGGCTGTCTGCTTCTGCTGTTTGCGGACCGTGATTATGGGCACGGCTGTGTGCATGAGGCCTTAGCCATGTCCCTTTTAATAGACACTTTTCAAAATGTGCAAAAAGTGTCTAAAAGCACATAATAAATTTGGGGCACACCATGTACATCACATGTATTCATAGTAGTGATCGTAACAGAGGGGAGGCTGTGACAACCTCCCATTTGTCTTGAAAGTGGCAAGGAGTTTAAACACACAGGAAGAGATTTATTAAGTTTGCGCCAGTCTAGGGCACATTCAGACCTGGCGGAATTGCTGTTGAATTCCGCTGCAGATAGTCCGCAGTGGAAATCTGCAGAAACCGTGTTTTTACATTGGTTGCTATACATTCTTAGGTAACTTAGTTCAGACGTTGCAGAAAATAACTGTGCGGAAATTAGGCTGCGGTGCAGAATTTCCCCTCTGCAGCATGCACATTTTGTTGCGGAGAAGCAGTGGAATTTCACTGCGGATTTCAGCCTTTGCAATGCAAAAACTGAAAACTGCAGCAAGCCCGCTGTAATAATGCAACGTCTGAATTACCTGTCAAATATGCAAATGTTGCTGCAGATTTGTTTCGTAATTTCCACGAATCTGCACCAACATTTGTAGGAAAAATTCTGCCACGGATGAACGTGCCCTAATGTGAATCAAGCTGAAGTAAGATGAAACTAATTTATTAACAGGCACACTCAAATAAATAAATTTGTCGCATCTTTGGGAGAATAGAATCTATGCCAGCCAGGAGCTGGCGTAGATTTCCAATATAATTTCCTCTAGTTTCTGGCTTATGTTATAGTAAATACGGCAGACTTATAGGTGGTCATGCCCCCTTCCGCTAATCTCCTCACACTTTTTTGAAAAGTGGCAAGAGTGATGTAAACGACCCAAAAGTTGTAATTTTTGCGACCTTTGGCCGTTTGAAACATTTCTATGCAAGAAAACTGGCATAGAAACATTGTTAAATTCCTCCAAGGTATATTACCAAGTTAAATTCATTTTTCAATATACAATGATTAAGCTTTAGTTACATAAAACTGGAAAAGTCCTTAAGGCCATCCCCTCTAGAAATTTTTCTTGAACTGTCATTTTACCCTTTTGTAAAAATATAATAAAATACTCAGAATTAAACTCATATGAAGACATATCTCAGAAGAAAATGGAGGAGACACACATATTAAAAAATGTTTTGTCTTCTTGCAATAGTATACATAGAGAAGACATATTTTATGGTGGTTCCTGAGCATTTTTATATTTTTGCTAAAACTAAGTAGAATGGACCTATTAGGGCATGGCCAGACGTAGCTGAATTGCTCTGGAATTCCACTGCGCCCAGTCCGCTGCGGAAATCCGCAGCGGACATTTACTCTATTTCTTTCCACTGCTTTTTAGTTAGGTTCGTGCACACGTTGAGGAAAACTCCGCCGCTGACCATAGGCTGCGGTGCAGAATTTGGGGTCCGCAGCATACATTGGCTGTTGCGAACGTGTACCGGACTTGTTGCACTGTCCAGGGTGCTGAAACAGTTAAACGATCGGCAGTAACTGTTTCAGCACCCTGGACAGTGACTTCCGATCACAATAAAGATCAACGTGTAAAAAAAAATAGAAGTTCCTACTTACCGAGAACTCCCAGCTTCTTCCTCCAGTCCGGCCTCCCGGGATGACGTTTCAGTCCAAGTGACGGCTGCAGCCAATCACGGGCCAATCACTGGCTGCAGCGGTCATATGGACTGCCGCGTCATCCAGGGAGGTCGGGCTGGATGTTGAAAGAGGGACGCGTCACCAAGACAACGGCAAGTATGAACGGCAAGACAAGTATGAATTTCTTTTACTTTTACTAGGGAAAGGGCTGTCCCTTCTCTCTATCCTGCACTGATAGAGAGAAGGGAAGCACTCTTCACCTGAATACGCAACGGCTAATCCGCATCAATTTAATGCCCATTTTAGGCAAAGCCGCAACAGAATCTGGAATGCAGATTATGTGCGGCATTGATGCGGACAGTGTCGGCAGAAACACGCCACGTCTGGCCATGCCCTTAGGGTTATGTAACTTACCAGTTCTTTCACTCTGGATACTCTTAGCCATTTTGTTACTGCTTGTAGTATTATGGGACTATAGGGTAGAATGCACCTTGAAAATTAGTGATATGCCATCATTTTTTATCATGGCAACACCCCTTTGAGACCAATAAAATTGGCAGCATTTGAATCTGGAATAACTAGTTAAAGAAATTGCTATGGGAATGTCCCATTTGCATTTCCTGTTCTTTTTTCTACACAATATATTTCATGGTTATGCCATTTACGCATGTCTTATATTTAGATTCTAGTTAGTACTGAGTATCTTATATTGTTAATTTTTAGAATAGAAGATGTAAAATTACCTTTGATCATTTTCATTCATTTTCCTCACTATAACTTCTAATTAATGTTAAGTATTTTTTGGAACTTTTTATTTGCAATTTTATAGTTATTAAGATATTTTGTTAGTTTATTCAGTTCTTTCAGAACTTGCATTATTGAAGTCATTTTCCGGAAATTTTCTTTACTAACAATTCTTGAACGTTCTTCCCACACGCTTCTTTCTTATCAAAGAAACGGCTGCATATGATGAGTAATCCTCCTCTGACACGCTACATAATAAATTTTCATTTACACATTACAAGAACTTTGAATGAAAAAAGATTTTGAAAAGATGGCAAGTAACGTAATCCCTTGAGATTATGCATGGCTATATAAAATATATTTCTATTTCCAGTTTGCATCTCTATTAAGCTATATAATTCCATTCATGCCCGTTCTGCTTATATTCACAGCATTTTATTGTAAATTTCAAGGTCAAGGATATTATTGCAAGAAGGCTAAAGTGAATACATTAGATGCGCCGAGAAGACCAGTAAATGATTTCTACAAGGAGAAAGAACATCCCTAATGGATCCAATTTCACAATGCCTTATAGAGAGTATCCCAAGTGATTATAAAAGGATTTAAGATGCTAAGAAATTGCTTAGAAAGGTACTTTGCTTAGCTGTTATTTACTAAGTTCTGGTATATGAGCTTACTTTTCCAAAAGTTAACTCATGTCTAAAATTTCCATAATTATACATATAACAAAACCTATAGAAATTGGGGTATGTCTAAACTCCACAAGCAACGTGCGGCCAAATGCTACAAAATACAAAACCTAAAAAAGGCACACTACAAACAAAAATGTTAAGTACGTTATTGGTTAAATGCATGGTAAAACATACAATGGACACTAATGGACATTGCACACAATAAATGTGGTAGCAGCAAGGTTATATAAATGCCTACATCACAGAATATGCAGAGTGAGTATCATAAAATGCAATATGCTTACATATTTATACAACCTTGTTGCTACCACATTTATTGTGTGTAATGTCTGTTTGTATTGTCCATTGTATTTTTTTTTTTACCATGTATTTAACTAATAAATCATCTACGTCTTAATACAATTTTTGTGTGCCTTTTTGGGGTTTTATGCAATTATAAATATGTATAAACATTGATGTACAGATAATTGGCTGATTTAATCATTCATTCAACATATAATATAAAAAAAAAAAAAAAATTGGGGTTGGTTATGTTAGAGCTCCCATTTTGCAACCTAGAATCAGTAATTCAAAGCAAATATTTTATTTGTTTTAAAGGCTATCTACACCTTTAAGAGCATTTATTTTAATGAAATTAATGTATTTTGTGTTTTTCACTTTTGTTAATTTTTTTTGTTACTTTTTAAGATACAGCTTCTATGTATCCTACATACATAGCAGCTGTATCGTTCTAACTCAGTCGATTCCGTCAGTTCGTCTGTGACACACAGGATCCAGCTAATAACAATCGTTATTATCTGGATCATGTGTGTCAGGTGTACATAGACTTTAAGGCGCCACACAACGTTCTACTGTATTGTGACAATTACTGCTTTCTTATTGCTCTTTGACAATTTGGCAGGAGACAGTTCTGCTCTGTTCTCACACTGAACATGTTTTTAGATCTTTGGGTGACAGATTTTATGAAAATAAAAGTCCAAGGAAAAATGGTGGTGAAGCAACCAACCAGATTTCAGTGTAGTCTTTAACTGCAGTGAGTAAAAGTATGATTGGCTGCAGGGTGAAGCCTCCTCTTTCCTTTTTCAAAAGTTTTCATAGCTCCTAGATTTGCCCTTAAGGGGGCCAGGCACCCAAGAAAATAATTTTTAGAATATGGCCAAAAGACTGTGACAAGATCTTTAGTCTTTGGGATTAAAAATGTTATTGGAGTGTGCCTCTCTGCTTCATGCAAGCATGTGTCCAATGCAATGGGGGGGGGGGGGGGGGAGGATAAATAAAAATAAAATATCCTTCTTTTAAGATGACATGAACATAAAAGATAAGACAATAGAGGATGTACATGGAAAAACATTTATTGACTGTGAATTATCCTTTAAAACACTTTGGATAAAGTCCCAGGAAGATATTGTACCATAAGAAATAAAGAAATAACATGTAAACATACAACGTAGTATAACCTCTACTTTAAGAATAAAAATGTTCATTATCAGTTATATACATTTATTGTACATACATTAAATGGCATTTTACCTTTTGGTCAATGTACTTATTTTCCTCAATTCCGGATCGTTTAGAGTGATCACAAGAAGAAGAAGAAGCTGATGGAAGTCTTCTTAATAGGCAGCTGGTGTCTTGTTGTTGACGGTCTATAAATTGCTTCATGAAACTTTCCCTTAAGAAAATAGGAAGCCAAAATAAATAAGGGCTATTCAAATTACAGCAATTGTGTTACTACAAGTATTAGTTTGCATGTCCAACAACAGATTAATTTATTAACATAACTCCAAAATAGAGGAAAAAGGCCATCATACATAAAACTGTTTTAAGATAGTGAGAGTAAATTGTCGTGTAGCCCAAGGCATGTGATGGTAGCCCAAGGCATGTAATGAATACACAGGTGCATGGCGTGTTACAGTACAGTTATCAGAGCTGTGTCTTCTAACAAGCCAAGCACATGTGTCCATCCCAGGACCAGGACAGATTTCTCATCCACGGGAAGTAAACAATGAAGGTTCCTGTGGAATGATAGCAAGCGGAGATCTTGAAAATCGTGAGGAATTGCTACATAAAGTATATCATTATTTAACTTTTCATTATACAATGAATAACTTTTATTTCTTGAAACCAGGATACCGCTTTAACCCCCTCCTGAAGAGAGATATAATTGTACATCCAATTTGCAGGTGCATTGCCTCAAGTGGACGTACAGGTACGTCTAAGCTATAATCTGACACTGTATCAAAAGACATGGTGACATAGGTGTGACAGGAGTTATCTGACACAGCTACCAACTACAGCTCGCCGGCAAAGAATGAATCAGAGTGATCCCTTTGTTAGCGATCACTGTGCAAAGTGACTCACATTCACAGCTGTTTAGGACTGTAAAGAGCAGCTAACCAGCTGTGAGAAGCTCATTCCTGTATGAGAGCTTGTCAGAGCTGGTCCACGACTGTCAGAGAGGCCTTCAGAAGAGGTTTGGGCAAAAGTTACATAAAGATCCCCCCAGATTGCCACACAAGTGCCCCCTACACTGACCCCTGACCCCATCCCCTGACCTCTGTCTCCTGTCACCCCATCTTCTTGTACTGTACAGCGTGCCCTGTATCGCTCCTATAATTTTAGGGAGCAAAGTTTAATTAGGTATAGCGTTAGAGACAATTAATTAGCGATAGCGTTAGAGACAATTAATTAGGGATAGCGTTAGAGACAATTAATTAGGGATTGAGTTAGAGACAATTAATTAGGGATAGCATTAGGGACAATTAATTAGGGACAGCGCTAGGGACAATTAATTAGGGATAGCGTTAGGGCAATTAATTAGGGATAGCATTAGAGACAATTAACTAGGGTTACTGTTTGGGACATTTTAGACAATTTATTAGAAACAGTTTTAGTGACAGTTAGGCATAGTTTTACTAAGAATATATATATATATATATATGTATATATATATATATATATATATATATGAATACACACACACAAACACATACATTTTTATACATATACTGTATATATATATATATATATATATATATACATATATAGAAAAAATCGAGCAAAGAAGCAGCACTCAATAGCAAAAAATGAAATTTATTCACCCAACACAGCAACGTTTCACTTCCTCCAATACTTATTTGAATACATTCAAGGGGTAATCAATATTGAGACCGTTAGGGTAGAGGGAATTTAGTCTATTGATCCACTGAACCTCCCGTTGTTTAAGGATCAATTCCCTATTCCCTCCCCGTTTGAGGGGGGGAACCCTATCAATGATGCAAAATCTAAGTTGTTGTACACTATGACCCATTTCCACAAAATGTCTCGCTACAGGGAGTTCTACCTTCTTTGTACGTATGCTAGTCTACATTCAGTTGTGGTCTCCCCCACATAAATCAAATTACAAGGACATTGAAGAACATAAATAACATAGTCACTTCTGCATGTATAGTAGGAGGTAATCTTATAAGCTCTACCGGTAGTAGGATGCAAAAAAGAACTGCCTTTCAGAATAATCGCACAGCTATCACAGGACAGGCAGGGAAAACAACCGTTCCGTGTCGAGTCCTGTTGTCTACCTCTGCCCTGAACATTCCTTGTACTGACATCCGTCACGACCAATCTGTCCCTTAAATTGCGGGGTCTATGTGAACTGCAATAATGTTGTTGATTTTGCACAGCTCCACGACATCTGCCATCTATGTTTGTTCAGTATCATTTGGGTTGCTTATTGACTCTTTTTATATATACGTTTTGAGCCGTGAATGATAGCTCCGCAACGGGGGAGTTCTGATTCGAAGGTACAGGTTTTTGCTCATTTTCCAGAGATCCCTTAATAGGAGTAATACTACGCGCCTCTGTGTTGATGATAGATCATCGCATTGGTTGAGTATTTCTTCGTGGGACTTGAGTTCTGCACGCTATGCGAGCGGGCGTTCTCTTGTCTCTTGGGACATAAGGTATTCCAATTGAGCAAAACCTACCACTGTGCATCTTATACACAGTTTTCATACACTCCTTCTTGACTAGCGGAATGTGTTATTCACGACTTCATTAGAGGTATTTTAGTGGTATCTCCACCCTGTAAACTGTAGTTCTGGCATATTTGCCCTTAACAAACATGGCGTATTATGCTGCATTGACCCTAACACGACTGTGCGATTTGATGGGCCTCTGCTAGTGATGTAATCATGTCAGCTGTTGCGTCGCTGTGCATCGTCACGGCGATTCAGATCACATGTGATAGCCTTACCCAATGGACAGATAGAGTTGGGGCATGTGCAGTTCGGTGTTTGTAACGCCGGAAATTTTAATTCCACACATGTTCTGTTCAGGATGTCCTTGTTTCTCCAGATTGGTGAGTGCCAGCTATTGTGTATTATAATGTGATTATTAATCAATATGCAATTAATGCATTACACTATTTTATAGGCACGTATGACACTCGTTGGAATTTTAAAGTTCTTCATACCATTTGTCAATGTTTGACTCTTGTATACATATATATAATATTTTGTTACACTGTTACACGGGGTATTTTTTTCAATATGAAGTGTATAATTGCTGCTATTTAGATGATTTGTTAATTGAGCTTTGTGCTCCCTATATATACCTGTGTGTGCTTTTCACTAATTGCTTGAAAATGCTTCCATGGAGGAAGTGAAACGTTGCTGTGTTGGGTGAATAAATTTCATTTTTTGCTATTGAGTGCTGCTTCTTTGCTCGATTTTTTCCATATACCTTATTGGGAGAACGTCACTCCCTGTTATTTGAAGCTTAGCACCAGCTGTTTTTGTTTTTTTGCACAGTGCTGCTCCTATTATATGTTTGTTTCTATATACATATATATATATATATATATATATATATATATATATATATATATATATATATATATATATATATTTATATACACAGTACTGTGCAAAAGTTTTAGGCAGCTGTGGAAAAATGCTGCAAAGTAAGAATGCTTTCAAAAATAGAGGTGTTAATAGTTTTTTTTTTCATCAATTGACAAAACACAAAGTGAAAGGACAGAAGAGAAATCTAAATCAAATCAATATTTGGTGTGACCACCCTTTGCCTTCAAAACAGTATAAAGGTGGATTAATAGGCAGTTTTGTATAGGAGAAGTGAAAATGACGGACTTTGGATTGTTGAATTAAAGGAATTTTACAATGTTTTAAAGAACCAGGCCTCCCTGGAGGCAGCGGGAATCAGTACTCGGTATTCTACTTCCACTGTCAAAATGACACATTTCACACAAGGTTAGAGGCAAATTAATGCGTAAATAAACAACTGTAATACAAAGATGATGTTTCTGGCACTGAAAGTAAGGACATGCAGAAGCTCTGCCTTGAGACATATAACAAATAAATAAGGGTCAAAAAAGCATTGGTGTATCATCATATGAAGCAAAGCTTTGAAATAAAAAATGCTAATAATGTGTGAATTTACTTCACACAGAATTTGCATGGATAAAACAACTAAAGTTTAACACTAAGTAAATTAAAAATTTTGGGGGTTTTCGTTTTTACGGTATTCACCATGCACTAAAAATAACACGTTAACTTTATTTTGCCGGTCAATATGATTATGGCGATACCAAATTTTTATATATTTTTTGATGTTTTATTACTTTTACGAGGAAAAAATTAATTGTTAAAAATAAAATTTATTTTGTGTCGCCATATTCTGAGAGTCATAATTTTTACCTTGAATGAGCAATATGAGGGCTTATTTTTTGCGTAATGAGGAGCATTTTCTATTGCTTCCATTTTGGGGTATATATGACTTTTTTAACACTTTTTATTCCATTTTTTTGTGGGAGATGTGGTGACCAAAAAAAAGCGCTTCTGGGGTTTTAATTTTTTTATTTTTACGCTGTTTGCCGTTCAGGTTAAATAATGGTATATTGTGATAGTTTGCACATTTTCGGACGCGGCGATTCAAGTTGTTATTTCTTTACTAGTCCCCCTAGGGGACTTTAACCAGTGATTGTTGGATTGCTTACATGATATAATGCAATACTAATGTGCATGTCAGAATTCTGATAGGCACCTATTAAGCCCTGCCCCCGGGTGTACAAGGATGGCAGACCAGAGGGCCTTCATTAGGCCCCCAGGATGCCATGTCAATAATCGGAACCCCACAATCGCGTCGTGGGAGGGACGATGCATGTCAGAGGGGGATGCCCCCTCATTCTAATGGCGTAGATGCCGCGGTCGCTATTGAACGTGGCATCTAAGGGGTTAAATATTACATTGTAGTGTCGGCTGTAAGACACGCACATTCTACCGAGCGGGCTCAGCCCGTGAGCCCACTCCATACTCCCCACCCGACCTCCGCTGTATATATACGGCGGATGCCAGGAAGGGGTTAAGGGATGTTGCTTTTGAAAAGAGGTCAATCAAAAGCACACATTTTATTTTTCAGCACAAACTAAGTGTTTTTGTTTTTATAATTGATAGAGACCAGTACCGCACCTGCCATGAGGCGAGGTGAGCCAACAGCCTCAGGCGGCGCCACCTACTCGAAAATGGGGTGGGCGGCATTTTCGGCCAGTGACGGACTGGACTGGGGGGAGGGGGCATGCAGACTTAGCAGACGTGGCGCATGATGGGCACGTGTGTAACACTACTCCTCCTCTCTGACGCTGTACAAAGCATGAGCCGCCAGAGAGGAGCAGGTCTGCAGGAGGAGCGGTCGAGCGAAGAGGAGAAGTGACGAAACGCACAAGGTACGTTCCTGCCTTAACTCGGTCGGCCGAAGCTGCTGGGACCGGGACCCGGGAGTATACTGCAAGGGGGGTCTGGGCATTTTACTGACATCCAAGGGCTCTATGGGGCTGGAATAATCCACCCCATAGAGCCCTCACATCACTATCATGGAAGGATCGGGGGGGGGGGGGGGTTTGACTTACTGCAGAGGGCTCTATAGGGGGGTATTCTGCCCCCCCTTTAGAGCAGTCAGTCAGATGCTCAGACCCCCCTAACCTTGCAGTATAGTAACTAGTCAGGGCACTATGGGGGGGGGGGTTATTCCCCCCTATAGAGCCTTCTGCTGTCAGTAAAACGCCCAGACCCCCCCTTGCAGTATACTCCTGGACCCCCGTTTAAATTAGTGGGGCAGGAAGCCAAGTGCAGTACAGCTCCCCCACAGCACTCCCCCACAGCACTCCCCCCACAGCAGTCAGTACCCTCCTTGCAGTATAATCCCCCCACAGTACCCTCAGTAGTTATTACACTGCAAGGGGGGGGGGGGGTTAATGTGATTGGTGCAACTTTCTAATTACTTTTTATTAAAAATAATCTTTACTTTTTGAGATACATCTGCTTTGTATCCAGTATACAGAGCAGCTGTATATAGCGCTGAATCCTGTATCCGTCAAGTCAGCGGGACTGACGGATTCAGTGTCAGCGGGTCCTGCAGGATCGAGCTGTTACCGATCACATCTCAGTTCATAACTTAGATGTGATCGATAATAGGCGATCTAATGGATTCAGGTCTCAGCACTATATACAGCTGCTCTGTATACAGGATACAAAGCAGCTGTATCTCAAAAAGTAACAATAATTTTCAATAAAAAGTGATTAAAACTTGCACCAATCACATTGAAAGATATCTTTATAATATAATATATATAATATAATAAGTTTTTAAAGGTGTACATAGCCCTTAAACTGTAACTAAGCTTTTATCATGTCATACTGACATGTCAGAAGTTTTCATCGGTGAGGGACCGAGCACTGAGACCCCCACCGATCGCTAAACCGAAGCAGCACAAGTGCTCGGGTGAGCGCTGTGCTGCTTCATTTATGATCGACTTTCAGCCGAGTGAGCAGTGTACGGACTCATAGACTTTCTATTGTGCCTGTGCACTGCTCCAAGGAAAGCCAAACAGCAAATCGCTCACCCGAGCACTTCTGCTGCTTCGTTTTAGCGACTAGTGGGGGGGGGGGGGGGGGGGGTCACAGGGCTTGGACTCCACTGATCAAAACTTCTGACGTCAAAAGTTTTTAAAAAAGTTGTTATACTTTAACCCTTTCAAGACCGAGCTCATTTTGGCCTTCAGGACCAGACCCATTTTTTCAAATCTAACATGTGTCAATTTATGTGGTAATAACTCTGGAATGCTTTTGCCTATCCAAGCGATTCTGAGATTGTTTTCTCGTGACATATTGTACTTTATATTAGTGGAAAAATTTGGTCAATAAATTCATTGCTTATTTGTGAAAAACACCAAAATTTAGAGAAAATTATGATTTTTCTAATTTTAAATGTATCTGCTTGTAAAACAGATAGTAATACCACACAAAATAGTTACTATTTCACATATTCCATATGTCTACTTTATATTTGCATCGTTTTTTGAACATTATTTTATTTTTCTAGGACGTTACAAGGCTTAGTACTTTACCAGCAATTTCTCACATTTTCAAGAAAATTTCAAAAGGCGATTTTTACAGGGACCAGTTCAGTTCTAAAGCATCTTTGAGGGCCTTATGTACTAGATAGACCCCATAAATCACCCCATATTAAAAACTGCACCCCTCAAAGTATTCAAAACAGCATTCAGAAAGTTTCAGAAACCGTTTAGGCGTTTCACAGGAATTAAAGCAATGTAGAGGGGAAATTGACAAATTGTATTTTTTTTGCTGCAATTCATATGTAATAAAAAAATTTCTGTAACACAGAAGGTTTTACCAGAGAAACGCAACTCAATATTTATTGCCCAGATTCTGCAGTTTTTAGAAATATCCCGCATGTGGCCCTAATGTGATAATGGACTGAAATACAGGCCGAAGAAGCAAAGGCGCACCTAGTGGATTTTGTGGCCTCCTTTTTTTAGAATATATATTAGGCACCATGTCGGGTTTGAAGAGGTCTTGTAGTGACAAAACAGTGGAAATCCCCCAAAAATGACACGGTTTTGGAAACTGCACCCCTCAAGGAATTTATCTAGTGGTATAGTTAGCATCTTGACCCCATAGGTCTTCTGCTATATTTATTAGAGTTTGCCTGTGAAAGTGAAAATCCACTTTTTTTCTGAAAAAATATAAAAAAAAAAAATATTTGCAAGGAATAAAGAATAAAAAGCACCCCAAAACTTGTAAAGCTACTTCTCCCGATTACAGCAATAAACTGTGGTACTAAACTGCTGTTTGGACCCACGGCAGAGCTCAGAAGGGAAGGAGCGCCATTTGGATTTTGAAGCGCAGATTTTGCTGGATTGGTTTTCAGTGCAATGTCGCGTTTGCAACGCCCTGGAGGGAGCAAAACGGTGGAAGCCCCCAAAAGTGACCCCATTTTGTAGACTACACCCCTCAAGGAATTTTTCTAGGGGTATAGTTAGCATTTTGACCGCACAGTTTTTTTGCTGAATTTAGTGGAATTAGGCCGTGAAAATGAAAATCTACTTTTTTTCTGAAAAAACATAGAAATGTTACATTTTTACAATGAATAAAGGAGAAAAATCACCCCAAAATTTGTAAAGCAATTTGTCCTGATTACAGCAATACACCATATGTGGTAATAAACTGCTGTTTGGACCCACGGCAAGACTCAGAAGGGAAGGAACAATATTTGGCTTTTGGAGCTCAAATTTAGCTGGAATGGTTTTCGGGTGTCATGTCGCATTTGCAAAGTCCCTGAGGTATCAAAACAGTGGAAACCTCCCAAAAGTCCCTTTAGGGGACTGGAACGAGCGATCATTAAGTCGCTGGTACAATACACTGCAGTACTAATGTATTGCAGTATAATATCATTTGTACAGGCTCCTGTAACAGCGCGATCGCTGTTCCTGTCCATTAGTCCCGGGTGTCAGCTGTAATACACGGCTGACACCTGCAGAATATGGAGCGGGCGCAGCGCATGAGCCCGCTTCATATATAACCCCCCCGCACCACGACATGCTATTAAGTCGTGGTGCGCAAAGGCGTTAATGAGCAGCGGATGCTGCAAAGTGAAAATTAAAATTTTCCACTGATATGCAATTTTAATGCATAATATGTTGTGCCTAGTTTGTGTCATTGAAGACAAATACCTCGTACAATGTTGAGCGGGTTCTCCCGGATATAAAATATCATATATGTGGACGTAAGCTGGTGTTTGGGCACGCTGTGGGGCTCAGAAGGGAGGGAGCGCCATTTGGCTTTTGGAGCGCAGATTTTGCTTGGTAACTGTTCTGTTTGGGGTTTTGCTGGTATTTCAGTTTATGATGTGGGGGTATGTGTAAATTGGGCAGAGTATATCAGGACATAATAAGAGGGTATAATAATTCGGTAAATAAATAATAATCCGTAGATATGTGGCCAGTGTCGCACTGATAAATGGTGCCCGATCTTATCCGGTTTTGGACACTACACAATTTCTGTAGCTATATTCTGAGAGCCAGAACTTTTTTTCTTTTTTCTTCACTGGAGCCGTGCGAGGGCTTATTTGCTTATTCTGTAGTTTTCATTGGTACCATTTTAGGGTACATGTGATTTTTTTATCACTTTTTATTAGATTTTTTTAGGCAAGCAAAGTGACAAAAAAGCAAATTCTGACAATGTTTTTTGTCTTTTTTTTTTACGCTTTTCACCGTGCGCTATAAATGACATTTTACTTTATTCTGCTGGTTGATACGATTACGGCGATACCAGATGTATATAGTTTTTTTATGTTTTGTGGCGTTTGCGCAAGAGTCATAACATTTTTATTTTTCAGTCAAAAAAGGGCTTGTGTAAGGGCTTGTTTTTTGCGGGACGGGTTGTAGTTTTTACTGGTACTTTTTTGGGGTACATGCGACTTTTTGATCACTTTTTATTCTATATTTTTGGAGGGTTGATGACCATAAAAATAGTGATTCTGACATCGTTTTTTAATTATTTTTTTTGCGCTGTTCACCGTGCAGGAAAAATAATATTATAGGTTTATAGTTTGGGTCGTTGTGAACGCGGTCATACCAAATATGTGTACTTATTATAGGAAAAAAAACATTTTTTGTTTTTGTAACTTTTATAACTTGTTTTTACACTTTTATAAAACATTTTTATTACTTTATTTTTTACTTTTTACTTGTTTTACTTGAAGACTGGCAGCACTGATGGCTGCTATAATACATTACACTACCTAGGTAGTGTAACGTATTATAAACTGTCAGTGTGACGCTGAGAGTCACACTGACAGGAAGCTTATGAGGACCTGCCTCCGGCCTAGGCTGCTGTGCATGGCAGACCCGGGGGCCGTTGTATGGCCTCCGGTTCTGCCTTATAACCGACTGCAGCACCAGCAATCGGTCCCCGGGAAAGTTTGTTGTAGCAACAAACTTTCCAGTTTGTTGTAGTAACAAATTTTCCAGTTCGTTGCTATAGCAAACTTTCCCTGTGATCACATGACCGGGACCTGAACCAATTAGGTCCCGGTCATGTCTCCGGGACCACAGGCAGGGGTTAACAGCGCGATCCGGGTGTCAGCGCTACTCTGAGACACCCGGATCGCGCTTTTAATACCCACCGTGAATTCACATCGGCACTGCACAGAGCCCAGCAAGTGCCGACGTGAATATACAGTGGGCGGTCGGAAAGCGGTTAAAGAGAACCTTTCACCTGCCCATAGATGTGCATTTGAGTGCAGCATATACTGGTCAGGGCTGCACAAACTCTGGGGCACTTTAAAAAAATTTCCTACCCTCCTTCCTTATTTAGATATCGGTGCCGTAATATTTAAATAACCTCCTAAACTGTCAATGGCGAGGTAATTGGCAAGGGGGTGTGTAACATCGCTGTGACACTGTCCAATCAGCTACGGACAGTGTCAACAGCAAGAGCTGGAGAGAGGAGAGCGTGTGCACGCGCACGCTCTCACTCTTCAGCTCTCGGCAGGGAAGTACAAGACTGTGTGATCTCTCGCGAGAAATCAGTCTTGTCCTTGTCTTCCGAGAGCTAAAGAGTGAGAGCGTGCGTGCGCACAGCTCCGATAACATGGAACAGAAGAAGAAGTAGAGTTCACACTCTTCTTCTCCTCTTCTGTTCCGTAGTGGTGGCGGAGCTGCGCACACGCTCTCCTCGTTCCAGCTCTTGCTGTGACACTGTCCGTAGCTGATTGGAATGTATCACGGCGATGTTACACGCCCCCTTGCCAAATACCTCCCCATTGACAGTTCAGGGTATGTTCACACGCTAGCTGTCATTTACGTGTGAAAAGGCAGACTGTTTTCAAGAGAAAACAGCTGCCTCGTTTCACACGTAAATGCTCCTCCTCGCATTTTGCGAGCCGTCTGAGACGCTCGTAAATCTTGAGCTGTGCTTCATTGAGTTCAATGAAGAACAGCTCAAATTACGTGGCAAAGAAGTGCCCTGCACTTCTTTGCCGAGGCAGTCCATTTACGCGTCGTCGTTTGACAGTTGTCAAACGACAACGCGTAAATTACAGGTTGTCTGCACAGTACGTCGGCAAACCCATTCAAATGAATGGGCAGATGTTTGCCGACGTATTGCAGCCCTATTTTCAGGCGTAAAAGGAGGCATAATACGCCTCATTTACGTCTGAAAATAGGTCGTGTGAACCCAGCCTCAGGGGGTTATTTAAATATCAGGCGCCAAATATTACGGCACCAATATCTAAATAGTGAAGGAGGCTAGAAAAAAATGTAACGTGCCCCAGAGTTTGTGCAGCCCTCCCCATTAAATGCTGCACTCAGCTGCACCTGTATGGGGAGGTGAAAGGTTCTCTTTAAAGGAAAGGTGTTATAATTTTTTCATTTTTTTTATTTTACATGTTTTACTTTATGGGCCTATTTTTTCTAATTATTTTAATATGTTCCCTAAAGTAATTATTTATTCATATGTTTGTAATTCTCTGGGGGCAGCCATCTTTATTTTTATTTTTCATACTGCTAATTTTTGTTTTGCAGCATCCGCTGGACCATTTGGACTATGTCGTAGATTCGTTGGACTACTTCGCTGATTTAAGAATTTATTATTTTTTTTTAAATGGTTAAAGTGGATTGTATGAAAGAGTTGTTATTTCAATAAAATAATTTTTTTTTATGTCTCTGTTTTTTGATACTTCATTACCACCTTAGTAATGGCTGCTATCTGATTGAGAGTGTCCATTACTAAGAAGGGGCTTAGTCTTAGCTAGTAATAAGGCTATCACTAAACCCTATTATTACCTCGGTACCCACCGCCACCAGGAGTACTGGGAAGAGCTGGGTACGATCCAGCACCCGACTGTCTGAAGTGAAGGGCGGGTACTGGGGTGGCCGCAGGCTGGTAATATCAGGCTGGGAATGGCCAAAAACCGTGGCCCTTCCCACCCTGGTAATGCTAGGCTGCTGCTGCTGCTTTATTGTATCTGGCTGGTTATGAAAAATGGAGGGGATCTCAAGTAATTTTTCATAACCAGCCAGATACAATAAAGCAGCAGCAGCCTATTATTACCAGGGTGGGAAGGGCCACGGTTTTTGTCTCTTCCCAACCTGATATTCCCAGCCTGCGGCCGCCCTGCTGCCTTACCGTCGCTTCAGATGGTCAGGTACTGGATCGTACTCCCCTCGCGGCAGTGAGAACCGGGGTAATAAGAGGGGTTAGTGATGGCCTTTTTACTGGCTAACACTAAGCCCCTTAGTAATGGACGCTCTCAATCAGACAGCAGCCATTACTAAGGCCATAATAAAGTATTAAAAAAAACAGACATAAGAATTTTTTTTTTTATTGAATCTAAACTCCCCCATGCAACCCTCTTTCACCATTTTTTATTTTTTTTAAAAAGTAGATCATCAAAGTAGTCCAATGAATCTACGTCGTAGTCCAAACGGTCCAGCAGAACCTACCAAAAAAAAGTTTACAGTATAAAAATTAAAAAAACTTAAATTTGCCAAAATAGAAACTAGAGGTCAAGGAAAACTAATTCCCCTTCAAGTAACTCTGCTTCCTGTCAACTGAAAAGTCATCCACCAGAGGGAAAAATTTTTTCCCCATGGCGGAGTACAAGAAAGTCTAATTCCCAGATGAGGCTTTCTTGTACTCCGCCATCAAGAAACATTTTTCCTCCTGGCGGATGATTTTTCTGTTGACAGGTAGCAAAGTTCTTCCGTAGCGGTGTTAGGGGGGCAAATTCGCCAATTGCCCAGTGCCCCCAGAATGGGCCGCTACTCTTTGGTCAGTGCTGTGTGCTTGCCCCGCAGACTAAAATTTGCCAGCCAACCCCTGGCCATTGGCTCCCTGCTCCGCCGTTTGCTCTTGTAGGCCACAGCCTGGTTTAGACCTGAGGCCTACAAGAGATCGGGAGCATGCTGATGACGTCAACTGCCCGGCTCAATGACGTCACTGCATCATGCCGTCCACGCCGGGCCACTGAATTCAGTTAAAATTCATAAGTCTATTAGGTAATAAAAAGTGGGCATAAAAAAGTGGCATACAAAAGGGGGCATCCTTATTGTGGGGGCATAAAACAGGCATTTTTACTGAGTGGGGGTATAAAGAGGCAAAATTACTGTAGGGGCATTATCACTGAGTGTGGCAGAAAAAGTGGCATTAGTACTGAATGGGGGCATAAAAGGCCACATTACTATTGAGTGGAGACATTATTTCTGTGGGGACATAAAGGGGATATTAGTACTGAGTAGGAATTCTATTACTCGATGAGGGCCCTAAAAGTGGCTCTGTCAGGTCCGCATTTCACACCGAATAACCACCTCTGTAAATTGAAAGCTGAAGGCATGCCTGGAGAGAAGTACACCACACAAATGTCTGAGGTACAGCTTCAATGTCAGCCAGGAGGGACTGAACTTTTATTCAGAACAAAGAAACACACACAGAGAAGACACATGCCCCTCCCTATAGATGTGTGACTTGCTTGAATTCCATTGGCTCTTCTGCTGTAACTTTTGCTATACATTCTTCTGCACACTCCTCTTTGCATTCCAGGGGGCGGTGTCTTCCATAGGTGTGTCCGACATGAACAAAGAACTTGTTATATATATCAGTATATTACACAAAGAACTGAAATGTATATACATATGTGTGAGGATAATATTTTTCAGACAATATACATAGTAATGATCCCTGACAGTCCCCCCTAAAAATATTATTACTCTATCCCTGAGTCTTGCCTAGCAACCTACCACTGACCACTCGAACCAGGCGGGTAGGGGTTTTGGATTTCTTCACCAGCTTGAGACGAGCTACTCCTGATGAGCAACCCCCCTTTGTACCTGGACTTCCAAGGTGTCGGAGTGGTCCTAACTTTCCCTATTCTCCTCTGGATACAGGATGGTTGTCTTGATATAATCTACAAACCGTTGCTGGTTGTAATATATATATATATTAATCCGGTCTACATTTTTATTAACAGTAATAATTGTCGCACTGTCACTTACTGTCCTAATGGGACTTTACCCCTGCAGATATGACAGGTCATGGGCAGCACAGTGACCTTCACCTCACACCTTCACATAAAACTCCTCAGATTGTAATTTGCAGCACCGTGGCATATTTACACACATTATAATTATAAACCTCAGACATTATAAACAATAGGGCCTCAGCTAATAACATAATGCTATCACCAATCTCATGCTATCACCCTCAGGTCTCGGGTCCCATCAGTTCATTGCCAGTCCTGTACACCATCGTCTTCTTCTTCTCCTGTCTTCTGCTCTTCACTGACTGTCACCCTCAGGGTAACCCACACAATTGTGGAGTCAGACTACGTTGGTGTCCAGTGGGGGAGTTATTATTACCCCCTCCTGGTCACTTACTTATCAAAACACTTGATCCTGCTGACGGATTCACTCAGGTCTTTGGTCTTTACTTTGCTGATGTCATCAGGACTTGGTTTGGTCCTTCTCATCTGTCCGACACCGTCTCCTTTAGTTTACGTCATCAGGCTGTACATAGCACCGCATGTTGTGAGCCTGGGGTGAGATCCCACGTAGGCGGATTAGTGGAGTTGTATTGTGACTATCAAACCCTCCGCATCTGTACTCTTCCTCTGGCAAGTTACTCGTCTGGGCGGCCGCTTAGAATTGTGACACTGCCGTCAGTTCATGATAAACGCGTTGTAGTGGCTCAGGCTGCGCCTGCCGCATCTCAGTGATAAAGTTCATCGTGTTAAAAGTCTTTTAGTTCATATTTACTGGCACTTGCTGGGGACCCCCAACTCTTGTCAATTGTTAAAATAAATACTAATCTGGTGACAACATCATCCGCATACATTATAAACGTTGTTCTAAGTACATACAATAATGTCAGGCCCCTAAATGACATCAAACACCTTTATATAAGGAAAAACTTCTCTGTTACAATGGACAGGGCACCTAGAAGATGTGTAACTTACTGGGTACATTTCATTTGCATTTGGTGATACCCTTTCAGCAGGATTTGTACCTTGATCTCAGCTGATTGCCTGGAACATCTCCACCTCACAGAAAGATACACAGATTCCACATGTTTATCTGACAAGCGTCTTAAACCTATTTTTCTTACTCTAATCTGGTTCGTTATACCTGGGAAGGCCTCTCAAGGTCGGTTCTCTTCGTGGGAGGCGGGTATGATAAGGTTGGCACCGGTCTGCCAGGACTGTTCTGTAGGCAAATCAAACAGCTCTAACAGAATTTAGCAGCAACAGCTGTAAAGCCTGGGACATACCAATTAGATCTTACCAAATCGATCCTTGCAGTCTTGGGGCCTATGTGAGGTCATACACCATCAAAACAAGTGCCATCAAGAGTGAATTGGGTGCCACCGTTCACCTTCCTTTATCCGTCCACATTCTGTTAGAATCTGGTTCTCCCGCCTTCCGCTCCCAGTTGGACACTTCCTGTGGAGAACAAGCTTTTTCATTGCATAAACATTAATTGATCTTAATCAGATAATTCAATTGAAGAAAATCATTAACAAATAGCATCTTTACATCAAACGTTCACACTGGTCAGTAACTAAAACTTACAAATTGATTCTTCTTCTTTATATACATATCTATACATACACATATACACTGCACGGAATTCTCTGCTCTAAAATTTCCCTTTCACAACAAAAATAAAAATAAACAAATAAAAATGTTTTCTAATGGGAATATTCCACTTCTGTACCTTTTATCTGACGCATGACTCTAATAGTCCAATGCTAAGGCTGGTCTAGAACTTTACATAAAACTTAACCTCAATATTTAATATTCCCACAACACTTCTTAAATACAATTATTAAACAAACTAACTTTGGGACAACGTCTGGAGAACTGCTGATATCTTATTGTACAAACATCAGGTCAATACCTGGGATACCATTGTTCCCCTGTCACTTACACACAACGTCTGTAGTGGGGAAAATACAGGCCGGGCTTCAGGCCCCCCTGAGAATAGGTCTACACATACGAGCACCGCGTCATACACTTCTACCTCCGGTAGTTGTATGTTCTGCAGTCGCTGGGACTGTTAATCTGGCCGGGCTGCACTTTTCACAGGTACCTTTGCTGTTTTACCTATGTCATGCCGTGCGCACATCATGCCGGCTGCTACAAACCTAGTGGTGGCATTATTGTATCCAGGGACAAGCCAATTTACTGACACCTGGCTGCACATATCCTTGTTGTCAGGTCTGTCTTCTCTCGCTCTCTCAATTGGCTTACCCGATGATCCAATAAAGTTCCTACTACCAATGGGCCCATAATTGTGGGCGATGCCAAAAGCGTACCTAGAGTCAGTGTAAATGTCGGCCGTCTTACCTTCTGCCAGGTTACAAGCCTCAGCGAGCACCTCCAGCTCCGCTCCTTGAGATGAACAAGAAGGTGAGAGTGGTTTCTGGGTAATTTACCTTGTGCCTCGTATCCTGTTCTACACATGCTGTATGATAAAATATCTCTTTATTACAAATTTACATTGGAAACCCATGTCACATATATATATAACATTTCAAAAGGATGGAGTTTTATTGTTCCACATTCATCTGATAATCCAGAACACTTGTAAATCCCACCCACCAGGTCCTGTAAATACCTGATTAATATAAAAAGAAAACATTCCTAAAAACTTTACATCAAATTAACAATGTCCAGACAATTTTTGTTTTGCCTTCTCCCTCATCTAAATCCATAAAGACTTGTGTGAGTGACGTCACCTCTGCCTCCTGTGTAACTTTGCTGGAGGGGGATGGTCTCTTACACAACCATCTACACAAACCTCAAAATGTAGGTTACTCTCATACACATTTAATCTGGATTACTCATTGGGGTCTCTTACACATTTTTAGATCTTCTGAAACCAAATTAATTAACTCAAAACAAACCAAAATTGTACCTGATCAGTTCCTTCACCCTTCCCCCCTTTGTGGACTCTGCGAGAGTGATGTAGCAGAGTTCAAAACGACATCTCAACATAACACTAATTTAACCCTCTGTAATGTACAACAGCCTGAAACAAAAAATGACTTTTTCCTGACGAAAATACATTTGATCTTTACAATGACATAACTCATGTGTGAAATCAAAAATAAAACAATTGTAGTTAGTTATTCAATAAAACAGAAAATATTATCTCTGATAACATTAATTACTGCAAACCAATAAACTGTATATAAAAATAGGGAACGGTGGGGGCACATACATTTTCAAAACCCCGTGTCTCACAGTATCTAAAGTTTAATACATCTGAATTAACATCAAAACACATGAAATCTGATCACATCAGAACACATAAATATCGTAACTTTTATAACCAACAGCGCATGCGCAAAGAGAAGAAATTTATTTCGGTTTGTACACATTACATAAATATATATATCAGCAGTGCATATTGAAATCCCTTTGTCTCATCAGCCCTGCAGACTGCACCCAGTCAGCCCCCCCTCCTCCTCCCAAACACAGCACACTACAGGGGAGAGGGAGGGGGGTCACACAGCTTCTCGCAACTTCTCACAGCTTCTCACAATCTTAACACTTTCAATGCCGGCAAAACAACATACGTATCTGCAATCATTCATCACACCATTGTATAGGAATTATCTACGTATCAAACACATCTTTAACCGTACAATTTGTCGGCCACCATCTCTATCTTATAATTACGTGTTGTTTCATCAGTGAACTAGACTGGAACTTCTGTAAATAGAAAAAACACTACAAATGACAAAATTAACAAGGTGATTATTTCATACTGATTTGGTTGGGCCGGGCGTGGCCACATCAGGGGCAGGGGGGGGCAGCCTCTCCCATTGGAAACACAGTGCGCAGCTGTGAAGGGGGGGGGGTGGTTTCCCACCAACAATGAGGACACACTCAACATGAGGTACGGACGCCATTACCGGGCGTCGGCTGGTCGTGTTTTCTAATACATATAGCATACAATACCTTTCTTATTCCTAACTTCCTCTTCTGCAAATCCCTCTAAAGCACTTTCCATCAACTTACTACCTTCCAACTTCCCTTTGTTCTCCAGAATACCTTTTGCCCAATCTGCGGCTTGGAGCCGCCCTCCTCTATGGATCCCACACACTTCCATCAATTTCTTCATTTTACGCACGATCCTGGAGATTTGAATATGGACCGTAAACCATCCATTCTAACAGTCTATATTATACACGTAATTTATATAACAATTTTCGATCTGCAACTCTTGGTCTGGCAGGAAATAATATAATTTCACAGTCTCCAACGCTAAGTCTCGCCGAAATAGTATCATCTCTAGTCTGCAATGTATTTATTATTACATCTCGCTAGAATTATAAAAATCTTTAATTAGACTCTCAAAAATATTCAATTAGACTCTCTGGCCTCGCTGGAAATATTAAAAATTCCACAGTCTGCAGCTCTCTGGTCGTGTTATATAACTTTATTTATTTAGACTCTCTGGCCTCGCTGGAAATATTAAAAATTCCACAGTCTGCAGCTCTCTGGTCGTGTTATATAACTTTATCCAGTCCCTAATTACCCAGAGGATGGTTAGTCGGGCGCGACTAAGGTCTCACAGGTTTTCAACCTCACAGCGGAAAATATCACCTCTGTCGCCTGAGATAATCCAGGAAATCAACAAAAGGGTTCTACAGATCGCTACAAGACTGCCCACTAACACAGATAAGACGAAGATTTATAAAATCAATTCGCTTACCGTGTTATTGCGGAGGTGATCAAATTCCTTCAGTGGGCAACTTTGAGTCCTCTGTTTCACCCTGTGATTGTCGACTGTCCGGATTTTGATTTTTCCTCGAGTGAGGTCCCGGCTTCGGCACCAAATGTCAGGTCCGCATTTCACACCGAATAACCACCTCTGTAAATTGAAAGCTGAAGGCATGCCTGGAGAGAAGTACACCACACAAATGTCTGAGGTACAGCTTCAATGTCAGCCAGGAGGGACTGAACTTTTATTCAGAACAAAGAAACACACACAGAGAAGACACATGCCCCTCCCTATAGATGTGTGACTTGCTTGAATTCCATTGGCTCTTCTGCTGTAACTTTTGCTATACATTCTTCTGCACACTCCTCTTTGCATTCCAGGGGGCGGTGTCTTCCATAGGTGTGTCCGACATGAACAAAGAACTTGTTATATATATCAGTATATTACACAAAGAACTGAAATGTATATACATATGTGTGAGGATAATATTTTTCAGACAATATACATAGTAATGATCCCTGACAGCTCTATCACTGAGTAAGGTATAAAGGGGACACTAACACTGTGTAGGGGAACAAAAGTAGCACTTACTGTGCGGGGCCTTTGGGGGAACAAAAGGGTGTGTGTACTATTACTGTGTGGGGCAACTAGTATAGTATGTATAGGGAGTTTGTGTAGAGGTAGGGAATACTAGGGATTGTGCTAGAAAAGCAAGGAGCCAAAGAGATCTGTGTCATATTATGCAGGGCTTAGGAAATCATGTCCGGGAGAAGTTGTCATTGCGGTCTTGGCTGGATGAAGAAGAAAAGGTAAAAGTGAGCGACTTCAATCTGAGAAGACGTCACCTGTGAGTCACTCAATATTACTATACTGTAATCACTTATATGGTCTGCAGATTTCCTGTGTATAACTGGCATCTACCTCTATATGGTCACTGTATGGTGGTAATATTGGTCTATATATAATGTGTTTTATTCACTAACAGCATTGTGTGTTTTTTCTGACACTGTGTTGTAGTAATATGTGATCTTGGTTTTTTCAGTATCAATATGCGGGTATTATTCAGTCACTATATGGTTATGGTGTGGCGGTATTATTCAGTAACAGTATGGGGGTATTATTCAGTCACTATGTGGTTATGGTGTGGTGGTATTAATCAGTAACAGTATGGGGGTATTATTCAGTCACTATGTGGTTATGGTGTGGTGGTATTATTCAGTAACAGTATGGGGGTATTATTCAGTCACTATGTGGTTATGGTGTGGTGGTATTATTTACTATCAGTATGGGGGTATTATTCAGTCACTATGTGGTTATGGTGTGGTGGTATTAATCAGTACCAGTATTGGGGTATTATTCAGTTACTATGTGGTAGTAATATGTTCTCATGGAGTGGAGGTATTATTCATTAACAGTATGGTGGTATTATTCAGACACTATGTGGTGGTAATATGCAGTCATGGTGTGGAAGTATTATTTAGCCACTATGTGGTTATGGTGTGGGGGTATTATTCAGTAACAGTATGGGGTATTATTGGTAATGTTGGTCTTACAATCTATGTAAATTACTGTGGAGGGGAAGTGTGGGTGTGGCAGCAGATGATCAGGCTAAAGAGACAGTCTGCAGAGTGGCATGTGATGTACTTTGACATGCAGGTGATACTTACATGTGGGATGTGGGCCCATAACTTGTGTACAGCCCAGGGCCTAAGATCATATTAATCCACCACTGGCATCAAGCCAGCACAAGCAGACCACAACAATACAGAAGGTAGAGTAAAGAAACCAGCCCAGGACGTGCTGCTTCAAAACAGCGCTAAGCGCGAACCGTCCTGGACTGGCTTGAATGTAATTGCAGAGAGTGACGCCGCAAATAATACTGGCTGCCGAGGAAAGATATAGGGCTGTGCAGTGCAGACTGTACTATTTGCACTGCACTGATTGGTAGTAAGAAGAATTCTTTAAATCTTTTCTGTGCTTCAAACAGCACTTTAACAAATAAACACCAAATGTTTTCCTATTATTTTTTTTTATATATTGTGTGTTTGATGTGTAAAGCTAGTAATGAGAAAACTCCGATAGATTTGGGGGGGGGGGGGGCACCTTTTTATAGTTCGCCTCAGGCAGCACAGGAGCTAGGTTCACCCCTGATAGTGACATATAAAATATACACCTGCCCTTTCATAATTGGAGCTTCTCTGTTTTCTTGACACACCCTGGGTTCTCTGATACCTGTGGATGGACGTTTGAACAGTAGGGCTTACTTAAGCACTGTGGCTGACCAAGTTGATTCCTTCATGGCAGCTGTTTACCCTATGTCAGAAGGACACTTTAGCGGCAACTGCAAGAAGCTATCCTGTCCGCATGGCCAATGTTCTTCCAGAATAACTTCAGTACCTAGTGAAATCTATACGACAAATTGCTGTGGTTCTAAAGGCCAAAGGACGTCCAGCGCGCTAATACATTGGTGTCATTAATAAAGTGGCCATTCACAGTGTAATATATATTTAATTTTGTTAAAAGGCACTTTTTTTTATGCCGTACAAAGCATATTGTCATTCTAGGTACTGTTTGGTGATATAGGCATAGTCTATTTTATTTGGAGGGTTCCTTATAAATTATCTGTTCCTGATGAATATATATATACAGGGTGGGCCATTTATATGGATGCACATAAATAAAATGGGAATGGTTGGTGATATTAACTGCCTGTTTGTGGCACATTAGTATATGGGAGGGGGGAAACTTTTCAAGCTGGGTGTTGACCATGGCGGCCATTTTGAAGTCGGCCATTTTGTATCCAACTTTCGTACAGTCCCCCCGTAGATAACGCCATACAGTCCCCCCGTAGATAACGCCATACAGTCCCCCCGTAGATAACGCCATACAGTCCCCCCGTAGATAACGCCATACAGTCCCCCCGTAGATAACCCCATACAGTCCCCCCGTAGATAACGCCATACAGTCCCCCCGTAGATAACGCCATACAGTCCCCCCGTAGATAACGCCATACAGTCCCCCCGTAGATAACGCCATACAGTCCCCCCGTAGATAACGCCATACAGTCCCCCCGGAGATAACGCCATACAGTCCCCCCGTAGATAACGCCATACAGTCCCCCCGTAGATAACGCCATACAGTCCCCCAGTAGATAACGCCATACAGCCCCCTCTGTAGATATCTACAAAGGGCTGTATGGCGTTATCTACAGGGGGGGCTGTATGGCGTTATCTACAGGGGGGTTGTATGGCGTTATCTACAGGGGGGCTGTATGGCGTTATCTACAGGGGGGCTGTATGGCGTTATCTACAGGGGGGCTGTATGGCGTTATCTACAGGGGGGCTGTATGGCGTTATCTACAGGGGGGCTGTATGGCGTTATCAAAAGGGGGGGTTTGTAAAAAAGGCACTATCTACAAGGGGGGGGGGTTGTGTGACACCCAGGGGAGGGGGGGCCCCAGTCAAAAGTTTGCTATGGGGCCCAGTCTTTCCTAGTTACGCCCCTGATATATATATATATATATATATATATATATATATATATATATACTTACAACTGTATATAAAAGAGCGATTTACTGTTCATAACGGCTATGGAGTTATACTTGTTGGTCAGCTGCTTTAGTCATACAACATAGTCATATGTACATGCATATGCAATGTTAAGGACATATCTTCTTTTTGAGCATATTTCTAAAAATTTGATCAAACAGAGTAATACATTTAATGGTATGCTTCTAAAGGTTCATGTGCTGTGTAAGACAATTATGCCCCAAAAAAGATAGAATTTAAAAAAAAATACCACCTAAATCCCATTATTTCCTGCAATGGAAACTTTGCAATCAACATGCACACTACACTCCTAAATGAATACCTAATGTGTTCGGTGTGAAAAATTATAATAACATTTTTTTTTTTGCAGCTTTCAATTAAATCCGGCAACAATGTGTGGACTCAAAATTCTCACTGCACCCCTAGATGAATTCCTTTGAGGGTGTCGTTTTCAAAATAAGTTCACTTCTAGGGTTGTCACAGTTTTTTGTCAGCTCAAATCCTATATATTATTTAAGCTAAACGAATGGCCTGATAGTCACAGCGTGATCCTTTCTTTTTAGGTCCCACGGTGTGACCAGGCAACAGGTTACAGCCTAAGTGGGGGTATTTCTGAACACAGGATAAACAGCTAAATCATTTCTGGGGTGCATTTTATCAATTCCAGTACCGTGTATGAAAAATAAGTTCTATAAATGATGCATTTGTGTAAAAAACGTGCATTACAAAACATCCTGCAGACTGCAATTAAATGGAAATAAAATAAAAATGAAACCATTTCTAGGGTCAGTTCACACGTTGCGTAAATACTGCAGATTTTCCGCAACGGAATTAGTTGCAGAAAATCCGCAGCCTAATAGAGTAACAGCAAAGTGGATGAGATAGAACAAATCTCATCCACACACTACATAAATAGTGAGCCGAAAAAACGCTTGGAAATTGACATGCGGTGCAGAGTTTTATTCCGCAGCATGTCAATTGTATTTGCATAAACGCTGCTAATTTGTTGCGGTTTTTCCCCATTGAATTCAATAAGGAAGTAAAACCCACAACAAATAGAAGTTATAGCGTTTATTGCGGCAGAATCGCAGCGATTCCGGCGCAAAAAATGCAACTCAGAAAAAATATATCTTATACTTACCCAGAAGTCTGTGTTTCTTCCTCTAGCCAATCACAGGCTGCAGTGGTCTCCTGGGATGAAACATCATCCCAGGAGACTGGCCTGCTAGCACACCGGCTTAATGCTGAGGTTTTTCCGCAGCGGAAATTCTGGGGGGAAAACTGCACCAAAGTTCCTGTGGCCACCTGGGTGGATACCGGATACCGCGGCCCAGTACCAAATGATCCACAGACTGGTATTGGTCCGTGTCCTGGCGGTTGGGGACAGGGGCGTAACTAGGAAAGACTGGGCCCAATAGCAAACTCTTGACTGGGCCCCCCAGGTGCCACAAGCAGTCCCCCTTATAGATAGTGCCCCCTGTAGAATGTGCCATACAGCCCCCTGTAGACAGAGATATACAGCCCTGCCTATAGACAGTGTCACACCCCACTTGTAGATAGCGCCCCCCACCTCCCACTTGTAGATAGTGCCATACAGCCCCCCTGTAGATATCACCATAAAGCCCCCTGTATATAGCGCTATACAGCTTCCACTGTATATAGTGCCACACAGCCCCCTCCCTTGTATATAGTGCCACACAGCCCCCCTTAGTAGATAGTGCCACACATCCCCCTTAGTAGATAGTGCCACACACAGACCCCTGTAGA
This sequence comes from Rhinoderma darwinii, assembly GCF_050947455.1. Lineage (NCBI taxonomy): Eukaryota > Metazoa > Chordata > Amphibia > Anura > Rhinodermatidae > Rhinoderma > Rhinoderma darwinii. The sequence continues at coordinate 165,216,530 of NC_134688.1, read as the reverse complement.
TTGCGCTACACAGCCCCCTGTAGATAGAGCCACAGCCCTCCCCTTGTAAATAGTGACATACAGCCCCCCTAGTAGATAGTGCCACAACCCCCTCCTAGTAGTGCCACACATCCCCTTTTATATAGTGGCAAACAGCTCCCCATGTATATAGTGCCACACAGCTCCCCATGTGTATAGTGCCACACAGCTCCCCTTGTGCATAGTGCCACACAGCTCCCCCTTGTATATAGTGCCACGCAGCCCCCCTTGTGTATAGTGCCACACAGCTCCCCCTTGTGTATAGTGCCACACAGCTCTCCCTTGTATATAGTGCCACACAGCCCCCCTAGTGTATAGTGCCACACAGACCCCCTTGTGTATAGTGCCACACAGCCCACCCTTGTGTATATTGCCAGAAGGCAATGGAGCATCCGAGAAAGTTGTATCAGCCAGGGGGATGTCAATCAAACATGGAAAGTTGGGTTTGGAGGCAGGACTATGTGACTCTTCAGGATAGCGGCACTGCCCCATGACCCTTTAATGAGTAATTAACATATAGTGTGTGCCGTTTTAAAAGTGTATTTTAAAGATTTGGCTGCATCTGAAAAAAACATACATTTGGAAATATTTTCAGGTCATGTATAACCGCATGGTGGCGGTTCAAGGGGTTAAAAATACCAGACACGTTCCCATGAAATATACAATGAATTGAGAACAATTCCATCTGCCCTGCAATTTTGTTATTATAAATATATTCTATATAATTACATCTCCATATCCAAGTTCAATACATATATACATCCCCGAGCTCAGTACATATATACAGCACAAAAACCAAGATCAGTACATAAATACAGCACTAGGACCAAGTTCATACATATATACATCCACAGAACCAAGCTCAGTACATATATGCAATACCAAAACCCACCTCAGTACATAAATACAGCACTAGAACCAAGCTCAGTACATATATACAATACCAGAAGAAAGATCAGTACATAAATACGGCCCCAGAACCAAGCTTATTACATAAATACAGCACCAGAACCAAGCTCAGTACATAAATACAGCACCACAACCAAGCTCATACATATATACAGCACCAGAACAAAGCTTAACACTTAAATACAGCATCAGAACCAAGCTCTGTATATATATACAGCCCCAGAACCAAGCTCAGTACATATATACAACACCAGAACAAATACAGCTCAATTTAGTGCAACCCCTGCCGTATAGGTTTGTACGGCGTAAAACTACAGCCCCCAGCATGGCCCGAACAAAGTAAAGATATGCTGGGAGATGCTGCTTCACAAAAAAAATCATACTACCCATCATCTTGCTGCAGATCATGCAGTGGCTACATTACTGATTAGAGGCAGAATAAACATTTACATTAAGTGTCTCACTGGTGATGTCTCAGATTCTAGTTATTTTCTTCTCCCTCCAGTCCAGACCTCTATAATGGATTTCTTCCGGCCACGACCCATTTCTGCAGTTATCCGCTCAGATGTCTTCGTTTTTTTTCTCAACACCTCTAAATATAATAAAGCGCCATACACTACACCACTACCTATAATAGCGCCAACAGCTATCCCTGATTATAATAGTACCATACACTGTGTCCCTGATTATAATAGTACCATACACTGCACCTCTAATTATAATAGTGCTATACACTGTGTCCCTGATTATAATAGTACCATACACTGCACCACTAACTATAATAGCGCCATACACTGTGTCCCTGATTATAATAGTACCATACACTGCACCTCTAATTATAATAGCGCCATACACTGTGTCCCTTATTATAATAGTACCATACACTGTGTCCCACACACACAAACATCGTGCCACCTGTAAATAGTGACCCCCATAGAGCCTCTGTAGATTGTGCCCTACATAGAAGCCCCTGTAGATTGGGCCCCACATACAGCCCTCTGTAGATAGTGCCCCACAGGTAACCCACCCCTGTATATAGTGTCCCACATATAGCCCACCCCTATAGATAGTGCCCTACAAATAGCTCCCCTATAGATAGTGCTATACATATAGCCCACCCATGCATATAGTGTCCCACATATAGCTCCCCCTGTATATAGTGCCCCACATCCCTACATATAGACCCCCCTGTATATAGTGGCCCACATCCCCACATATATACCCCTGTATATAGTGCTCCACATCCCCACATAGAGACCCCCCTGTATATAGTGGCCCACATCCCAACATATAGACCCCCCTGTATATAGTGGCTCACATCCCCACATATAGATCCCCCTGTATATAGTGCCCCACATATAGACCTCCCCTGTAGATAGTGCCCCACATCCACACATATAGACCACCCTGTATATAGTGCCCCACATCCCCGCATATAGACCCCCCTGTATATAGTGGCCCACATCCCCACATATAGACCCTCTGTATATAGTGGCCCACATCCCCACATATAGACACCCCTGTATATAGTGGCCCACATCCCCACATATAGACCCCCACCTGTAGATAATTCCACTCACAGTTTTATTAGAAAAAACCTAAAAACTTTACATGCTCACATGATCCCGTTCCCGCACCGTCCAGTGGCAATGCAGACCTGCTCCCTTCTGAGAAGGTCTGCTGGAGCTGAACGATGTGTTGCTGAAAGGCGCTGTTTGGCAGTGCAAGTCATTTTGCCCCGCCAATCAGCGTCATTGTAAGACGCTGAATGGTCAGAACATGCCCAGCCATTCAGCGCTAATGCATGTATTTTTTACCTGCGTTCTATAGACGCAAGTACAATTACTGCAAGGGGGTTGCTGTCGCTAGTACCGGGGCCCCCTCCGGTGCTAGCGACGTCCCAAGGCATGAGGGGCCCGTGTTGCCCGGCCCCCACATGTTAGAGGCTCGCCGGCGCGGGCCCTGTAGTAGTGTCGCTACAGCTGTGGCAGCTATATCGGCTGCTAGCATCACCACTGGACATATGGGGGGGCGTGTTGGCTAGTGGCACGGGCCCTCTCAAGCTGCGGGCCCCGTAGCTGCCGCTATGGCTGCTACCGCAGTAGTTACGCCACTGGTTGGGGACCACTGTGTTAAAGCATACCTTAGGTATGGGAATATGACAGTACATTATGTTTAAAAAATAGCTAAAAGTAAAAGTACCCTAATAGGACTAAATTAGGTAAAAGACAATGTAAATAATATAAAACGAGAGAAAAAAAAATCACACCACAACACAATAATAAAAAAAATTATATATTTTTTAAAATAAATCTATTTATTTCATCAAAGTCACAAAAACATACACTTATTATATATCCCCACACTCGTCAGGACCTGTACAATAAAGTCATGCCCTCTACTAATTTTAATGATTAACGCCGTAAAGGAAAAAACAAACAAACAATGATGGAATTGCTTTTTTTATGCATTCCCCCATACTAAAAAATTTATAAAAATTAAACGCTACTATACAGTTCCCCGAAAATGATGCCTAAAAACAAGTTATCAAATAGCTCCGTTGCCTTAAAAATCCAAAAAAGATAGGTTACAGAATGCAATGAGGCAAAGAAAACATTTCTTGGTTCTTTTAGCTAAAATTTGCTTGGTCCTTAAAGCGTATCTAAATTTTCAGGTGACTTTTCATAATAAGCTGTTATATGTGTGTACATGAGGAATAACACTAATTCTGGCCATTATATGACTTGTATTCTGCATTTTTTGGCAGTTTCACCTCTGCAGACACTATTTCTAATTCTTAGTTGCCACTGAGCTAGTGGGCAGAGCCGAACGGCAATCAGGTCTTCTATACATTGCTCTCTATCTATCACATAAAGAAGCACTCTAGCATGGAAGACATTAAAAAGCAGCGCTGGATTGTGTAGCTGAAAATACAGCACTGGGGTGACATAAAAATCTTATCAGTACGTCTCTGTCTTTGTCACACTGCTCCTGTTTCCTCCTCCTGCTCACCCTTCCCCTCTCTTCACAGACTTCTTTGGGCAGCATATCTGTGTCTTTCTCTCCCTGCTCACTTCTCCTGCTCCTCCCTCCCCTCTCCATAGATTTGTATGCAGCTTTGTCGGCTGTTAACACATTCTCTCTATGATCCCTCCTCCTGCTCCCCCTCCCCTCTCCATAGACCTGTATAGACAGGCAGTGAAGTGACACCCACCCACCTTATGCAGTCCGTCAATACCGTCTGTAACTAGGGACAGATTTTGCTTGAGAACAGGGGTGGACAGCAGATTACAAGAAGGGAGTCAACTAGTGGCAGTAACCACACACAATTTGCATGGATAAAACCACAAACAAAGTTGATCTATATCACGCATGGTATTATATTGGCATAAGTTGTTTGAAAACGTAGTTTCCATTTAAGCGGTTAAGGGGGGGTCAACGCATAAACTGTAAATCCTCCAGTAAAGTCGCCCAAAATAAATCAATCATACATAAACTGTGCAGCTACTGTATATATATATATATATATATATATACATATAAAATTATTTTTTAAATATAAGGTATCTACTAATTTTCTATTCTTGCACAATATTTAGCTTTATTTGATAAGACTCTTCAATAATATCCAGGATTAATAGGCACATTTGTATTGGAGATGTGAAAATGATGGACTATGGAAAGTTGAATTTACAGTGTTTTAGAGAAGCTGGTCTTGCTGGAGGTAGCGGGAATCAGTACTCTGTATTCTGCTGCCACTGTCAAAATGACACATTTCACACAGGGTTAGAGGCAAATTAATGTGTAGATAAACAACTGTAATACAAAGATGACATTTCTGGCACTTAAAGTAAAGACATCCAGAAGCTCTGCCTTGAGACATATAACAAATAAATAAGGGTCAAAAAAAGCATTAGTTTATTATATGTAGCAAAGCTTTGAAATAAAAAATGCTAATAATGTGTGAAATATCTCAGACTCATCTAGGGACAGAAAGGTTGAATCTATCCATACACATTTATAAAACATGCATTTTTTTGTAACATCATACACATTAAAATACTGCTATTTGAGTAGTTATGGTAAATAATAGGGGACGCATCTGATGCAATGGAACAAGGTGATGTTGATCCTGGCTTCACATGCTTATTGTGTTTACTTTTTAACATGCAGTATAAAAATATTCTAAATAATGCACAAAAGAAAAAGACAAGGCATATAAGTTTCCATGTATTTCCAATATAATACATGTGCTTCAAGGGGGAATTCACACGCTGTGGAATTGAAGCAGATTTTCAGTGTGGAATTAAAGACAAACTGTAGATTTTGTAATCCATAGCATATTAATTTGGTTGCGGATTTGTTGCTGATTTTCTTTGCACAAACAAATCTGAATGTGTTAGGCTTCGTTCACATCTGCGTTGGGGTCCCGTTCTGACGTTCCATCTGAGGTTTCCGTCAGAACGGGACCCTGAGTAGACACAAACTGACACCGACGGAAACCAGAGGTTTTCGTTTCCATCACCATTGATTTCAATGGTGACTAATCCGGTGCCCATGGTTTCTGCTTGTGTCTGTTGTGCACCGGACTCATCATCATTCACTGTAAATTAATAAAAAACAAACTATTACACATAAGCAATATAGAGAGCTCATGCTAGAGGACATTTAAAAGACAGTACTTAGACTCAAAATTAAATAATTCTTGTTCATAGTAAATGGGAGCTATGGAAACAGCCAAGTGAGTGTATCTCTATAGAGAGGGATGGTGCATTATCGATTGGCCCTCCAGTCAAGACCGGTGATTTGGAACCCCTCATTCTCGGTAATGATGGGGTTCACAGAGGTTGAACCCTGACCTAACTTACTTTTATGACCTGTCTGATTGACGGGTGATAAAAGTTAAAAAGGGGTTGTCCTGAGACAAAACAACTTTGTTTCTAACACAGTGACAACTGTAAAATGTTGGTGAATAAAGACATAAAATGACATGTCACATTCTACTAAAATCATATGACTTTCTGTAGAATCTGATTTAAATATTACCTTAATGCTGTGTCTTAATATAACCTCAGTTTAACATTTGTAGATTTTGGGTCAGTAGTTACATTAGTGTGTGGGCGATTAATCTTTGAAACCGCAATAATTTATGTATGAAGATATAGGAATTCTTCACACTTAATTGACACCTTAGGATAATTAATTTATCCTGATAATCTTTACTCTTACATCACATGTGACCCTCTAATGAATTACAAGCCATTTATTTTAATTAGAAACACAATGTGCAAAGTGGGGTTGACAGAAAGTTAATTTCAACCATAAATCTGTAGAATTCCATATAAAAATTATATGATTTCTTATTCTCTTCTAGTCCTCTATATAAGAGGCTTGCTTAATAGGAAATTACAGTCATCCCTTGGAGACTCTTATTTTTGACTATTTGTTACTATGGATATTCAGCTAATAGCTGGGATCGAAAAATAATGTGCTATAACACCATAGCACATCATAATGAGCAATAGGTGTCAGGGGAAGCCGGAAGCTGGGAACTCCGTCAAATACTTTTCTTATGTCAGATTACGGCCAGGACCCAGGCGAAGGGCAGATCCTGAAGCTGCAGCGGCCAACTCTGGAATACAGATATTTGGTAGGTAAACCTATTATGACATACAGAATAGTAAGGTAGCATGTAGAATATTTTAGGTGGATTAAGCAAATAGTTATATTATATGACATTTAAGACAAGGGTAAGAAAACCTCCTATGTCAAATATCCCCGGGGTAGTACCATATTCGAAAAATACGGCTGATTTCTTCCAGCAACAGAGCCACAACTGTTCATGGGTTGTGTCTGGTATCGCAGCTCAACTCCATTGAAGTGAATGGGGCTGAGCTGCAATACCACATATAACATGTGGACAGGCGTGGCAGTATTTTCAAAAGAAAGCAGCCATGCTTTTTTCTTATTCTGTACGTCTTTAACTCATATTCCTTTCATGAATGCTTGAACTTATCTAAAGATAGGTGAATGTGATCACCTAATGATAACCAAAAAGAAAGTATGGGTTCTATACAGTGCAGAAATTTTTGCAATGAATCTGCTGCATGTATTCATGTGATATACCCTTACTCTTTGTAAAGTCTAAGTTGTGATACCAGAGTACCAGGGACAGGATAAAGGCACTGGTTGAGACTCAAAAGTCCTTATATGATATACCAATGAACCTTTTACTAGAAAAGAGTGGTGACAGGCACATTGAAACACAAACCTACATTAAGAGGTGGCAGTTTTTCTTCTTCTGTTTTAAAGATTAAAGAGTTTGTCCAACTTGTAAACATTTTTAAAAACAGCTTCAAATGTTATAAAAAAAAAAAAAAAGAAGCAGTATTAGGGCATGACCAGACGTGGTGGAGTTCTGCATACACTGTCCGCATCAATGCCGTTGCAGATTCTGTTGCGGCTCTGCCTAAAATGGGCATTAAATTGATGCGGACTATCCGTTGCGTATTGAGGTGAAAGTACTTCCCTTCTCTCTATCAGTGCAGGATAGAGAGAAGGGACAGCCCTTTCACTAGTAATAGTAACAGAAATTCTTACTTACCCGGCCGTTGCCTTGGTGACGCGTCCCTCTCTTGACATCCAGCCTGACCTCCCTGGATGACGCGGCAGTCCATGTGACCGCTGCAGCCTGTGATTGGCTGCAGCCGTCACTTGGACTGAAACGTCATCCCGGGAGGCCGGACTGGAGGAAGAAGCAGGGAGTTTTCGGTAAGTAGGAACTTCTATTTTTTTCACAGGTTGATATATATTGTGATCGGAAGTCACTGTCAAGGGTGCTGAAACAGTTACTACCAATCGTTTAACTCTTTCAGCACCCTGGACAGTGACTATTTACTGGCGTCGCCTAGCAACGCTCCCGTAATTACGGGTGCACATACGTAGTCACCCGTAATTACGGGAGCCCCATTGACTTCCTCAGTGTGGCTGTAGACCTAGAAATACATAGGTCCAGCCAGAATGAAGAACTATCATGTTCGTAAAACCAATACGCTCCGCAGCACACATAACATCTGCGGACTTTATTGTGGAATTTTGACTCTCCATTGAAGTCAATGGAGAAATTCTGCAATGAGTCCGCAACAAGTCCGCTACACGTCCGCAACAGCCAGTGTATGCTGCGGACACCAAATTCCGCACCGCAGCCTATGCTCCGCAGTGGAATTGTCCGCAACGTGTAAACGAACCTAACTAAAAATCTGTGGAAAGCAATGGAGAAACGCGTACGCTGAGGATTTCCACAGCGGACTGTCCGCTGCGGAACTCCAGAGCAATTCCGCCATGTTTGGCGATGCCCTTAACCTCTTATTTTCCCCAGCAATCTAGCACTGCTGCAGCCAATTAAAAGCCTCAGAAGTCACGTGCCGTACTCCAGGCATCACCGCTCAGCAATGGGAGCCATGATGCAGGGAATACGGTACGGTGAATTGGTCACATGCTGGCCTCTTGTAAACAAAGACCGAGAGGACTGCTGCAGTGTCAATGCTGAATCACCGGGAAAAGAAGAGGGGGAGTTCCGATACTTTTGTTATTTTATAACATTTGCAGATGTTTTTAAAAATATATATATGTACTTTATAGACACATATGTTTTTTTTCTGAAGTCAAGGACAATAGTTCACCTTGAGATCAACATTGCAAATTGTTAACACAATCTGAAAAAAAAAGTATTTTCTAAGTGTGGTGCTTGATTTAGCAGCCCCTTAAAAACAGTAGTACTATTTAATTTAGCTTCATACTCTACTACTAACAATAAATGGATTCCCAAAAGCGAGTGTGACGCCATATGAACCCAACTGCAAATAAACTATAGAAGGGATACAAATATCATTGTGACATTATAGTTAGGAATTTTATAATCCTGGCAACTCTGATTTGCTGTACAGTATAGTTGTTCTACATACAACAATGTTACTGATCTTTATGCTTTGATGACAGGGGGTGCTTTGGGCGTTGATGCCCAGAGCAAAATGTTTTTTTTTGTTGGGGTTTCTTATTATTTAAAGAGGGAGATAAAATGTATGGCCTATCCTCAGAATACAATTGATGGCCTATCTACAGGAGGCATTGTGTGGGAAAAATCTGCAGGGGGAACTGTGTGATAAAATCTACTGGGGGCACTATCTTCCGGTTGGCACTGTGTGACACGATTTTTAATTGGAGCTGTGCAGCACTATCTACAAGGAGCACTGTGTGGCACTATCAGCAGGGAGCACTGTGTCGCACTATCTTTAGGGTTCGCATGTGGCACTCTCTACTGGTGGCACATTGTTTGGCACTATCTACAGGGGGCACAGCATGGCACTTACTACAGAGGGCACAGTGTGTGTGTGGCGCTTTATTTGTATTGTGCACTCTTTTTAGCAGGAACTGTCTGTTCTTCACTTTATTTTAATGGGGCATAGCCAATGGCACTATTTCTAGGTGGCACAGCGTGTGCCACTTTTTATGGGCACAGTGTGTGGCAATTTATTTTCATGGAGCACAGTGTGTAACATGATTATCTTCAGGTGCATAGTGTGTAAAAAGGGTGTACTCAAAGGCACATTGTATGGTGCTGTTATATTCAGGGTTCTAGTGTGTGGTACCATGAGGATTTTGTGTCAGTTTATAGGCGCGGATATGTTGGAAAAGTGAGGAATCAAAGACATCTGAATGGAAAACACTGCAGAGATGAGTCGCGGTCGGGAGAAGTCATCATGGAGGTCTGGACCGAATGAAAAATAAATTGAAAGGGAACGACTCAAGTCAGAGAAGAAGTCACCTGTGAGTCATTGAATGTAAGTGTTTATTCTCCCTCTGAGTGTTCAGTACTTTAGTTACTGTATGCTCTTAAGCAAGATGATGTGCTGACTATTCTTTTTTGTGAAACAGTTACTTTCAACACAATCTTACCTTTATTTAGGTCATACTGGGAGCTATAGATTAACACTGTACAAATTTATATGGCAGGGACTAATCTGAATTTGCAAATGACCTCTGAACTGAGCTGTATTTGCGCATATACACACACACACACACATATATATATATATATATACATATATATATATATATATATATATATATAGGAGATAGCACATGTATAGGACTTTGACCCCCATAGCTATGCCACTGGATAGAATTCGATACAGCAGCTCAGCAGATGGTATCAGTATCAAACATTACAGGTAGTGGCGTAGCTATAGGGGTCGCAGCGGTCGCTGTTGCGACCGGGCCCCTAAGGCCTCATTCACACGACAGGGTCCGAGTGTCGTCCGATAAAATCGGCCGTTTTGGGCCGTTTTTCCCGGCCGGTTTGCATCCATTCCGATTCCGTTCCGTGCCGTGTTGCCGTTTTTAACGGCCGATTTTGACCTGTTTTACATCCATTTTTTTTTCCTGTCCGCTTTAAAATCGGATGAATTTCATTTAAATTTGTTGCCACACACAGCACTCTGTAGATAATGCCACACAGCCTCCTGTAGGTAATGCCACCCAGCCCCCTGTTCTATGGGAGCCGGGCGGCCGGGTAAACGGCCGAAAATAGGGCATGTCCCATTTTTTGACGGCCAGGTTTCCTGGGCCGTCAAAAAATCGGTCGTGTGAATAGCCCCCCTCTCCTCTCTCCACCGCAAACTGCACAATACAATACATTATAAACTATGGGTCGCCACCCCCCGGGGGGTCGTGTGAAGACCTCTGGGGGGTCGCAAGTCACTCACTGAGGTCCCGGTTCCATTCATTGCTGGAGCAAGGAGCTGATGGCTCCTTGCTCCAGCATTCGCTGTGCCCTGAGCCACGGCTTGATGCAGACAGGTACAATGTAGTGACGTCATTGTGCCAGTCTGCGCCAAGTCATTATACTGTATGGAGGGATTATATGGGGGGCATTATACTGTATGGGGAGCTGATATGGGGGCATTATACTGTATGGTGGGCTGATATGGGGGTCATTATACTGTATGAGGACTGGTATGGGGGCATTATACTGTATGGGGGCAGCCCTGAGCCATGTGCGGCTCGACGCAGGCAGGCGTGATGTAGTGACATCATTGTGCCAGTCTGCGCTGAGTCATTAATAGCACAGACCAAGTGAGGAGAGGGATCCTTCACTCATTGTGGAAACGGGGATAGGTAAGTAATTTTATTATTTTTCTATTATGCACATATGGGGGTATTATACTGTATGGGGGGCTTATAAGGCAGCGAGGGGGCATTATACTATATGGGGGGCTGATATGGTGGCAGGGAGGGGCATTATACTGTATGGGGGACTAATATGGCGGGGGAGGGAATTATACTGTATGGGGGGCTGATATGGTGGGGGCATTATACTGTATGGGGGGCTGATGTGGGGGCATTATACTGTATGGGGAGCTGATATGGGGGGCATTATACTGTATTGGGAACTCATGTTGGGGGCTTTATACTGTATGGAGGGCTGCTATGGGGGCATTATACAGTATGGGGCAGATATGGGGGGCATTATACTGTATGGGGGCAGCTATGGGGGCATTATACTGTGTGAGGGCAGCTATGGGGGCATTATACTGTATGGGGTAGCTATGGGGAGCATTATACTGTGTGGGGGCAGATATGGGAGCATTATAGTGTGGGGGGCAGCTATGGGGAGCATTATACTGTGGGGGGCAGCTATGGGGTGCATTATACTGTATGGGGCCAGCTATGGGGAGCATTATAGTGTGTGGGGCATTATACTGTGGAGGCAGCTATGGGGGGCATTCAATTGTGGAGGCAGCTATGGGGGCGTTATACTGTGTGGGTGGCATTATACTGTGGAGGCAGCTATGGGGCATTATACTGTGGGGGCATCCATGGGGGCTGTTGATAAAGGTGACTGGGCATAGGCGCGTGCAGGGTTCTGGTGGTGTTGAGGAGGGGTATGGGGGCCCAAGGTGAATTCTTGCACCAGGGCCCATGAGCCTTTAGCTACACACCTGATTACAGGCTTTAGATACAGGGCCCAGTAGACAGTATCACACTTGATAGACTTAGATACAGGGTGCAGCAGACAGTATCACACATGATCGGCTCAGATACAGGGCCCAGCAGACAGAATAACACATGATAGGCTTAACCAAGGAGAATATTGGCAGCACGTTAAAACAAAACCTCCAGGGTAACTTGTAAATCCCCAAATGTAGACAAAAAATAGAAGAGGCAGCACTGGGGACAGTATCACACATGATAGGCTTAGATATAGGGCCAGTATACAGTACCACACATGATAGACATAGATACAGGGCCCAGCAGACAGTATCACACATGATAGTCTTAGATACGGGGCGCAGCAGACAGTATCACACATGGTAGGCTTAGATACAGGGCCCAGCGGACAGTGTTACACATAATAGTTTTAGATATTTGGCCCAGCAGACAGTATCATATATGATATACTTAGGTACAGGGCCCAGATACAGGGCCCAGCGGACAGTGTGAGACATCATAGGCTTAGATATAAGGCCCAGTAGACAGTATCACGCTTGATAGACTTAGATACAGGGCCCAGCAGACAGTATCACAAATGATAGGCTTAGATACAGGGCCCAGCCGACAGTGTCACACATGATAGGCTTAGATACAGGGCCCAGTGGACAGTGCCACACACGATAGGTTTAGATATAGGGCCCAGCAGACAGTATCGGATATGATAGGCTTAGATACAGGGCCCAGATACAGGGCCCAGCGGAAGTCTTCACACATGATAGGCTTAGATACAGGGCCTAGCAGACAGTATTACACATGATAGGTTTAAATACAGGGCCCAGCGGTCAGTGTCACACATGATAGACTTAGATATCGAGCCCAGGAGACAGTATCAGACACGATAGGCTTAAATACATGGCCCAGCAGACAGTATTACACATGATAGGCTTAGATACAGGGCCCAGCAGACAGTACGGGTATGTGCACATGACCTCTTTTAAGACGTAATGGAGGCGTTTTACGCCTCGAATTACGCCTGAAAAGACGGCTTCAATACGTCGGCAAACATCTGCCCATTGCCTGCAATGGGTCTTATGATGTTCTGTGCAGACGAGCTGTCATTTTACACGTCGCTGTCAAAATACGGCGCGTAAAATGACGGCTCGTTAAAAAGAAGTGCAGGACACTTCTTGGGACGTTTTTGGAGCCGTTTTCTCATAGACTCTATTGAAAATAGCTCCAAAAACGGCCGTAAAAATGCAGCGAAATACGCTGCGAAAAACGCGAGTTGCTCAAAAAACATCTGAAAATCAGGAGCTGTTTTCCCTTGTATTTTCAGACGTATTTTGTTAATCGTGTGAACATACCCTTACACACATGATAGGCATAGATATAGGGCGCAGCAGACAGAATCACACATGGTAAGCTTAGATACAGGGCCCCAGTAGACAGTATTCTTATATTTACTCTCCTCGCTACTGAGAGTGGTTCTTTTTGGCTCCGGGCGCAGTGCTGGTCTTGGCACCATTTAGCGTCAGAACGGTATGACACTGAAAGGGATCAAGACTCGCACTGCGTCCGGAGCCGACTCAGGAGCGAGAAAGATAAGTATACTGTTACTTAATTACATAGGCCACAGTTACTATAGTAATTGTGGATAGACGTGGTACGGAGGTGGCCGTGGGCGCCCTGGCTTCATGGACCTGGTAGCAATTGCGTATGCTGCAACCCCTATAGCTAGGCCACTGTAATTAACAAATAAAGTGACCACCGCTGGAACTGCCAGTCTACAAATGATTAATTTTATTAAAAAACAAAGTTATCGTGTATTCTATGTAAGAATGTCTTCTTTACAATTATAAGTCATTTTACTGGCTTCAAATAAAAATTACCTTATTTTTGGGACGGTGAAATCAGAAGGCAATTTAGAGATCTTCACCATCTGTGGCCTGTTGGGGAATTTTTCAAAGATACGTAGACGCAATGGTAGTTTTTCCTTGGTGTCGGCATTTGCTTCACTTTGTTTCAACTAAACAAGAGCATGGAAAGAAAATAATACTGAGGCACAGACCACAACAGACAGAAGATGGCAGCAAAGGTACATTGCTTTATTCACAGCCAATACTAGACATCCATGCCGTATGTTTACAATACTAAACTAAAAGGACATTGCAGACAATACATTGGATATATTATAAAAGAAATACAATACACTGATTTGCTCTGTTCGGAGTATATGTTTGTTGTTAAAATAAATGGCTGTTGCATAAACATTAACAGACGCTTAGATATGTGCAATTTGAAGATAATGTAGGCTTGTTTTGTGCTCAAAGCTGAATTTCGATTTTGTGCATCTTAGCCAGTTTTCTTTTCTCTGCCTCTCCCAGTAAAATACATTGCCATGGTCTCAAAAGCCATTCTGAGGCCCCCTTCGTATCAAGTTTATGAACTATGTTTATCGTGTACATCAGGAAACCTTTTTGGTATCCATCGGGCTGGTATAAGTCGGTATACCTTATTTTTTGAAGGATGAAAGAGCATAGCAAACTACATCCCACAAAAAAACAAAAGTATACTGTGCAGTAAGTGTTTCATTAACATAGAAGCCTATGGGTAAAGGATTCCACTGCTAGGTATCCATCACAGCTATACGTTAAAAAAATACATTGGAAAGCTCCAGTGACATAATTTATGTTACTGACGCTTCCTGCGCAGTCGCTCTGCCCGGGGACTTCGGCCCTAAGAAAGCTCCTGACACCACTGTCCATATATGGACAGTGACATCAGGAGCTTTCCCAGGGCTGGAGTCACCAGTCAGAGCGAATTTTGATGCTTCCTATGCCCAGGGACAACGGCCCAGGGGAAGCTTCTTAAGTCACTGTCCATATATGAACAGTGTTGCCAGAAGCTTCCACACTCTACTGGCAAAAGAGATCCAATGAGATGGGATATCTGCCGCCCTTGTATCTTAAAAGTGGGCATGGAACCACTCTCTCGGACTTCAGTTGCTCAAAAAGAAGTCAGATGAAAGCAGTTGTTATAACTTCAGATTTTGCTTAGAAAATCTCTTGATTTAAGGCTTTTGCCTGTAAGCAATGACTTGAGTGGCACTGGTGGAGTTGGCAAGTCTGTTATCTGTAACTTCCCTCTAGAGCAGCACATACCAGGTGCCTCTTTGTGAAACTTTGAGGCACCACAGAAAGTGCATGGAATTTCTTTTTTCCCAATCATAACCAATTTATATTGGCATAGGCTATGGTTGGATCATAAATGAAAACAGCATCATAATTGTAAGCTCATTCATGAGCACGCTGAACAGCATGATGTGCTCCATAAGCTTGCTTTCTGCCCTTGGTTTGGGCAGGAGTCTCTGCGCTTCTTAGAGCCACCTGTCTGATCTGATACTGAGAAAGCCGGGCCTGAGTTTGCTGAGGAGTTTCAGCAGCTCGAGCAGCAGTATGATGCATTTGATCAGCTTGCTATCGGGCAAGAGTTTGCTAAGGAGTCTTTGCAGCTTGTCATGCAGCTTTCCTCCTGGCCATTGGAGAGCTGCCAATTGAGGGACTTCTCTTTGGCGGCATTTTGCAAATTGAAGTTAAAGGTTGGTTGACTTCAAATTTGCTAAGCTTATATCTTGAAGGTGTAGTGGCTGACTGAGAAGCCAAGTGCAATAGACTTTAAGCGGCTTTAAGCCTCTACTGGACTTAATTTTATTTTTCAAGACTTCTAAGGCTAGATGTACACATTGTGGAATTTGGTTCAGAAAATCTGCTTCAAGAACACAGGTTAAAGCCGGGTTTACACGTAGCGTAAATACTGCAGATTTATCCACAGCATAATACAGTAGCATCAGAGCTGATGAGTTTTGAACAAATCTCATCCACACGCTGCATAAATGAATATGCGGAAAAAACACTCGGAAACTGACCTGCGGTGCGTTTTTTTAATCCACAGCATGTCAATTGTATTTGCATAATCATTGCTTATTTGCCCTCGATTTTCCCCTTTGAATTCAATGCGGAGGTAAAACCCGAAAAAAATAGCAGATGTTGCGATTTTGCAGTGGAAAAACTGCGATTCAGTAGCAAAAATCGCAAAAAAACATAATAAAACGTGCTCGGAATTATGTGCATCTTCGTGCAGGCCGACCTCCTGGGATGACGTTTCAACCCATGTGACCGCTGCAGCCTGTAATTCGCTGCAACAGTCACATGGGATAAAACGTCATTCCGTGAGGCCGGGCTGCAAGACGGCAGAGGGACGCGTCGCCATGCTATGGGTAACTATGAAACTTTTTTACATGCAGTTTTCCACAGCGGACATTTCGGCTGAAAAACTGAACAACAATTTGGTGCGTTATTTTGGCCGGAATTCCGGGTGGATACGCTGTGTGCTTTTACGCAGCGTATCTGCCCGGTGTGTACATACCAAAATGTAGCTAATACCACAGGTAAAATCCACACCTAATAGTGTGTTTTTTTATGCATTTTCAGGTGCGTTTTTTACATGTTGATGCGGAAATTGGTGCATTTTTATGCTGCGGATTTTGGTGCATTTATTTTTTTATTAAAGGCTATATGCACCTTTGAAATAATTTTTTCTTTTGTTTAATACAAATGTCTATCAGTGTGATTGGTGCAAGTTTCAAAAAACTTTTTATTAAAAATTATTTTTACTTTTTGATATACAGCTGCTTTGTATGATGTACACAGAGCACCTGTATCTAGCGCTGAAACCTGTATCTGTCAGGTCCACAGGACGGGCGGGTTAGTGTCAGTGGGTCCTGCATGTGATCGAGCTACTATCAATCACATCTAAGTTCATAACTTAGATGTGATCGATTACCGGTGGATCCTGCATGTAAAAAAATTACTGCAACGTGTATAAGAGATTTCTTAGCATCTCATTTACTTTGCTGGTACTGTATTGCGCTGTGGATTTTCAGCACGAAAATATGCGCCGCAAATCCCACTGTATTCAGGAAGATCTACCGGCAGTCCCTTCAAGATTTATGACTGAAAACTAATTTGTGAACAAAATGCATATTATGCAATGGGGATGATTTATCTAAACTGGTGTAAATGAAAAATAAAGTACTTGCTCATAGAAACCAATCAGATTCCAGCTCTCATCTTTCCAAGGCCGCTTTGAAAATGAAAGTAGTAATCTGATTGATTGCTATGGGCAATCATTCCATTAAACCTTCCCATCTAGAATTATCTAGTAAAGTGCACTGCCTGCTACTGCCAGATAAAAACATCTATACTAAAAAAGCGAATGTCTGTATTCACTTTTATAGTATTGGACTGTAATACTGTGATAATGGCTGATAGCAGAAAACAACAACCTTCCCGAACACCCGATGTAGTCTCAGGCGTTTGGATGCCTATAGAGGACTGACAAACAGACATTCACTTTTATTGTATAAATATCTCAACTAGCCTAATAACAACAAGTATGAAACAATTACATAGTAGAATTTAGTATACTTCAGAAACCAGAAGTTTATGCAAAGTCAATTTTGAAGATCATATACATAAACCTACAATGCGTCCTTACATATAAGATACAGTTTACCTTGCTCTCTGTAGGTTAGAAATCATATTCAGTAAAGTCAGCGCCGACCTTAGGGGTGTGCGACCTGTGTGTGTGTGCACAGGGCGCTGAACCCTCCCAGCATGTAGGGGCCCTGCCTCTACTCTGTTCTCTGCTCCTTACAGCATTGCAGACCTTTGGCATTCTAGCTGTTAATTTGCTGAGGTAATCGGGAGAAATTTCACCCCATGCTTCCAGAAGCCCCTCCCACAAGTTGGATTGGCTTGATGGGCACTTCTTGCGTACCATACGGTCAAGCTGCTCCCACAACAGCTCTATGGGGTTGAGATCTGGTGACTGCGCTGGCCACTCCATTACAGATAGAATACCAGCTGCCTGCTTCTTCCCTAAATAGTTCTTGCATAATTTGGAGGTGTGCTTTGGGTCATTGTCCTGTTGTAGGATGAAATTGGCTCCAATCAAGCGCTGTCCACAGGGTATGGCATGGCGTTACAAAATGGAGTGATAGCCTTCCTTATTCAAAATACCTTTTACCTTGTACAAATCTCCCACTTTACCATCACTAAAGCAACCCCAGACCATCACATTACCTCCACCATGCTTGACAGATGGCGTGATGCACTCTTCCAACATCTTTTCAGTTGTTCTGCGTCTCACAAATGTTCTTCTGTGTGATCCAAACACCTCAAATTTCGATTCGTCTGTCCATAACACTTTTTTCCAATCTTCCTCTGTCCAATGTCTGTGTGCTTTTGCCCATATTAATCTTTTCCTTTTATTAGCCAGTCTCAGATATGGCTTTTTCTTGCCACTCTGCCCTGAAGGCCAGCATCCCGGAGTCACATCTTCACTGTAGACGTTGACACTGGCGTTTTGCAGGTACTATTTAATGAAGCTGCCAGTTGAGGACCTGTGAGGCGTCTATTTCTCAAACTAGAGACTCTAATGTACTTGTCTTGTTGCTCAGTTGTGCAGCGGGGCCTCCCACTTCTCTTTCTAGTCTGGTTAGAGCCTGTTTGTGCTATCGTCTGAAGGGAGTAGTACACACCGTTGTAGGAAATCTTCAGTTTCTTGGCAATTTCTCGCATGGAATAGCCTTCATTTCTAAGAACAAGAATAAACTGTCGAGATTCACATGAAAGCTCTCTTTTTCTAGCCATTTGGAGAGTTTAATCGAGCCCACAAATGTAATGCTCCAGATTCTCAACTAGCTCAAAGGAAGGTTAGTTTTATAGCTCCTCTAAACAGCAAAACTGTTTACAGCGGTGCTAACATAATTGCACAAGGGTTTTCAAGTGTTTTCTAATCATCCATTAGCCTTCTAACACAGTTAGCAAACACAATGTACCATTAGAACACTGGAGTGATGGTTGCTGGAAATGGGCCTCTATACACCTATGTAGATATTGCATTAAAAACCAGACGTTTGCAGCTAGAATAGTCATTTAGCACATTAACAATGTATAGAGTGTATTTCTGATTAATTTAATGTTATCTTTATTGAAAAAAACTGTGCTTTTCTTTCAAAAATAAGGACATTTCTAAGTGACCCTAAACTTTTGAACGGTAGTGTATATATGTATGTGCTGTGTGTGTTTATACATGTGTGGATATAGTTATCAGAGTGTGATATCTGTGGTGATACATAGGACTGCAGATAACATCTACTGCTTTATCTTTACTCAGAGTTATCACTGTGTGTTATATGTGGTGTTACATAGGACTGCAGGTGACATCTGCTACATTATCTGTCCCCAAAGAGTTATCATTGTGTGTTATCTGTGGTATTACATAGGACTGCAGGTAAAGGCCCTTTTACTCGGGCTGATAATCGGCCGATGCAGCGAGCGCCGATCAATGAGACATTGTTGATCGGCCATCGTTTGCTTCTGTCACACGGAGCTATGGATGGGGACGAGCTATCGTTACTCTGATCGCTCGTCCCCATACATTACTATCATGTCGGCGGAGCGTCTCCCTGTTTAAACACCAAGATGTGTTGCCAAAAACGATAATATTTAACTTTTTTAAAACGATACGACCAGAGGATCATCTGCTGACAGCTGCCCTGTTTAGACAGCGCAATTATCGTCAACGAGCGTTATAAGAACTAATTATCTGCCCGATAATCACCCAGTGTAAAACCCCCTTAACACTACAACATGATCTGTACTCGGAGAGTTATCACTGTTATCTGTTGTATTACATAGGACTGCAGGTAACATCTACTACCAGGGGCGTAACTAGGAAAGACTGGATAGGAGGATAACAGGATAGGAAGTTCTCCATGTCAAACCTCGGACTTCCGGGGTCTGCGCAGTTCAATAAAAATGAAAGGAGCGCTGGTCACGCATGCGCACAAGCGCGACGGTGCACAATTAATTTCTATGGAGCTGTAGACAGACCCTGAAAGTCCGAGGTTTGTCATGGAGAACTTTGGGGGTCTTTCGGTCCCCCGTTCTCCTTATCGCTGCCAGCGATCACACATTTATCCCCTATCCTGTGGATAGGAGATGCATGTCTTTTGTAGGAACAACCCCTTCAGTGGCGTTGCGCTGTAGCAGCCTTAGCTGCTGCTAGCGGAGACTCCGTCCATGGGGGGGGGCCGTGCCTGCTGCTACAGCGGTAGTTACGCCACTGTCTACTACATTATCTGTACTCAGAGAGTTATAACTGTGTGTTATCGGTGGTGTTACATAGGACTGCAGGTAACATCTACTACATTATCTGCACTGTGTATATATGGGTATGTATGTGAATGTGTCTATTTGCTTGTATATATGTGCCTTTTAGGCTTTGTTTACATCTGTGTTGGGACTCCGTTCATGCGTTACATCGGACCTTTCCATCAGGGGAACCCATGAACGGAATCCAAACTGAAACAAACGGAAACCATACGTTTCCGTTTGCATCACCATTGATTTCAATGATGATGGATCCAGTGCAAATGGTTTCCGTTTGTCACCGTTGTTTAAGGGTTCCGTTGTTTTGATGGAATGAATAGCGCAGTTGACTATGGTATTGATTCTGTCGAAACAACAGAACCCTTAAACAACGGAGACAAATGGAAACCATTTGCACCGGATCCGTCACATTTGAAATCAATGGTGATGCAAACGGAACCTACGGTTTCCGTTTGTTTCAGTTTGGGTTCTGTTCATGGGTTCCCGTGACGGAAAGGCCCGATGGAACCCATGAACAGAGTCCTGACACAGATGTGAACTAAGTCTTATGTACTTGTATATGTTCCTGTCTGTGTATTTATGTTCCGGTGTGTGCGTCTGTATATACAGTATGTGTATGTATGTCTATATATTTATCTTCATATATGTATATATTCCAGAATGTGTGTGTATATATATTTGCCAGTTTGTCTAAATATGTCCCTCTATGTATGTACAGTTTATATGTTCCAGTATGTGTGTGTCAATATATGTGGTTAATTTTTGGTTTGTCGAGGGCAGCAATAGGGAATCCTGTACAGCGCACCATCCAACCTAAGGCCAGCCCTGAATACAGTGTATGCTTATTTATCAACAGTCAGGAGCACTAACAAATGTACACAATGTATAGCAGTTGTGCGCTGAATTTCAATGAGAATTGCCTGGATACATGCTTTACGACCGATGGCACAACACGACTCCAACTTTCTAAGGCATAGGAACAAAGGTAGCACAGTATACAGGATACAGGTAGCAGGTACGGGAACACTGGGAACAAGACAACACTAAAAGACTGTTTGCAAGACTAACACGGATAAACACAACAACGCTCAGGCAATGAGTGAAAGGGCAGAGCCCTTTTTATAGACCAGGGTAATTGATGATCATTTTCAGCACCCTACGGGACACAGCAGAATGGAGCGGAAGTGAGCACTGGCATCTCCAGAGGAGTGGTGGACTCACTTGTGTGGTTGTTGTACGAGAACTAGGCCCATGGAAGAAGCTGTACCCAATCATCATGCTGCATGCAGATGAAGTGGCGAAGATAATTCTCCATGATTTGGTTAATCCTCTCGACTTGGCCATTTGACTGGGGATGATATCATGAAGAAAAGTCCAACTTCACATCTAGGAGTTTACAGAGGGCTCTCCAGAATTTCGAGGTGAACTGAACCCCCCGATCAAACACGATATGAAGAGGCAAACCATGCAAATGGAAGATGTGCTGGATGAAGAGATTTGCGAGCCGAGGAGCAGAAGGTAGGCAGGTCAGCGGGATAAAATGAGCCATCTTCGAGAAGCGGTCCACCACCACCCAGACCGTATTGCATCCTGCAGAGGAGGTAAGATCAGTGACAAAGTCCATTGCTATATACTGCCGGGGAGCATTGGGCACAGGCAGAGGTTGGAGCAGACTGGCAGGCCTGGAGTGAGCAACTTTGTTGGAAGCACACACAGTGCAGGACGAGACAAAGTCCACAATATCTTTGGGCAGCGTGGGCCACCAGAAATGACGGGCTATCAGATCTCGGGTCTTTCGAGCACCCGCGTGCCGAGCCAGTTTGACGCTGTGACCCCCAGCAAAGGATTCTCCTCCTGTCTGCCAACCGCACAAAAGTCCTCCCTGGAGGGATGTCTCTAACTTGCAGAGTATTAGCAGAAGTAATACAGGATGGGTCAATGATACTTTGCGGAAGCTGCACGGTGTCCTCTGTTTCAAATGACCTGGACAGGGCATCGGCCCTCACATTTCTATCAGCGGGCCGGTAGTGAAGCACAAACTGGAACCGGTCGAAGAACAGTGACCACCTGGCTTGATGGTGGTTCGACCGTTGAGCCAGCTGGAGATATGTAAGGTTCTTGTAGTTGGTGTATATCACGATGGGGTGGGCTGTGCCCTCTAGCAGATGTCTCCACTCCTCCAGAGCCAATTTAATGGCCAGTAACTTCCGATCCCCAATAGAGTAATTGCGCTCTGCGGACGAAAAATGTCTAGAGTAATAGCCACACATCACTGCCTTTCCTTTAAAGCGTCTCTGGAACAGAAGTGCACCTGCACCAACAGAGGAAGCATCAACCTCCAAAAAGAACCGTCGAGAGATGTCAGGATGATGGAGGATTGAGGCTGAGGTAAAGGCATTCTTGACGCTATTAAATGCAGATTCTGCCTCTGGAGTCCACACCTTGGCATTCACACCCTCCTTGGTAAGGGTAGAGATGGGAGATGTCAATGATGAGAAGTTTGGGATAAAGTGGCGGTAGAAGTTGGCACAACCCAAAAAATGCTGTATGGACCGCAGGCCCTGAGGACGTGGCCCTTCCAGGACAGACGTTACTTTCTCAGGATCCATCTTGAGACCTTGATCCGAGATGATGTAACCCAGGAAGGGCAGAGAGTTCTTTTCAAAGACACACTTCTCCAGCTTGGCATAGAGACAATTCTCCAATAGAGTAATTGCGCTCTGCAGAGGAAAAATGTCTAGAGTAATAGCCACACATCACTGCTTTTCCTTTAAAGCGTCTCTGGAACAGAAGTGCACCTGCACCAACAGAGGAAGCGTCTACCTCCAAAAAGAACCGTCGAGAGATGTCAGGATGATGTAGGATTGAGGCTGCGGTAAAGGCATTCTTGAGGCTATTAAATGCAGATTCTGCCTCTGGAGTCCACACCTTGGCGTTCACACCCTTCTTGGTAAGGGTAGAGATGGGAGCCGTCAATGGTGAGAAGTTTGGGATAAACTGGCGGTAGAAGTTGGCAAATCCCATTCCAGGACAGACTTTAATTTCTCAGGATCCATGTTGAGACCTTGATCCGAGATGATGTAACCCAGGAAGGGCAGAGAGTTCTTTTCAAAGACGCACTTCTCCAGCTTGGCATAGAGACAATTCTCCCTTCATCGTAGTAGAATATTACGAACATGCCTCCTAGGAGTCATCGGATCTGGAGAGAAAATCATAATGTCATCGAGATAGACCACAACACAGACATAGAGCAGATCTCGGGAGATATTTTTGACGAATTCCTGGAAGACCGCGGGAGAGTTACACAGACCGAAGGGCATCACCATGTATTCGTAGTGCCCGTCTTGAGTGTTAAACGCCGTCTTCCACTCATCACCTTGATGGATTCGGATCAAATTTTAAGCCCCTAGCAAGTCTATTTTAGAGAAGTTCTTGGCTCCTCGCATGCAGTCAAATAGTTCAGAAATTAGTGGCAACGGATATTTGTTCTTCACCGTGACTTCATTGAGACCATGTTAGTCAATGCAAGGCCAAAGAGATCAGTCTTTTTTTCTTGACAAAGAAAAACCCGGCCCCGGCTGGGGAGAAGGATTTTCGTATGTAACCCCTCTCTAGGTTCTGCTTGATATAGGCCGACATAGACTGTTTTTCTGGCAGGGAGAGAGGGTATACCCGACCATGGGTAGGGGACGCATTTGGAACCAGTTCAATAGGATAGTCATAAGCCCGGTGTGTAGGAAGCATCTCAGCATCCTTCTTGCTGAAGACATCCACAAACTGAGAGAAATGAGCGGGTAATCCTGCCAATGACTGAGGCAGAGGAGGCTGGACAGGATGGATCTGTAACAGACAGCAGTTGTGACATTTGGAGCCCCGTTGGAGAACTTCTCCGGAACTCCAGTCCAGGATTGGGGCATGTAGTCCGAACCAAGGCAGGCCCAGTGTTACGTAGGATACGTGGATCCACTGGTCCGTACCGCCTTGACGGTATGGCAGCTGGCCAACAAGACACAGGAGGAAGTCTATAGTTCTATAGGTGTACCTGTGGTAACTCTCGAACAGTAGCAGACAGGCTCAGACAGACATTAGGCAGCAGGCAGGCACCAAGGTTGGTGTAGCGGAGCAGGCGTAGAGTCGGTGCAGTACAACTCAAATACCACACAACACTTTAGACCAGTATAACACGGGATACAGGTACAGGTAGCAGGAATGGGGAACACTGGGAACTGGAAGACACTTAGGAGACTATTTGCATAGACAAACACAGGATAACGACAACAAGGCTCAGGCGAGGCAGGAAGGGGCTGGGCACCTCTTATTTTCCAGGGTGCTCATGGGCTAATTTTAACTTTAACTCAGGTGCGCGCGCACGCTCGTGCCCGCACTTGGAGCTGTTTCAGGCCTAGTCAGTAAGGGGTTAAATGTTTACAGTGAATGCATTGTATAGTCAACAAATAGCAGGATAAACATTATATGGAATAAGTCCATTCAAACATACAAAACAAGCAGTCATACCTCTCAGCAGTTGTACTAATAGTCACTGCTAAATCTGGAAAATGAAGGGCTATGATGTAGCATAATTTTTTCCACTTTTTCTTCCAGGCAATTTATAACCAGAAATTACTACTGGATATAATTAATGCACTTTATCTTCACTTTTCAGTGCACACATGTCTTTGTCTTGCATTCAATTTTATTCTACAAACACATGATAAGGTGAGCAGTCCACAGATTATAAACTACTAATCTAATTTATTCTGGAGTTATTGAACTATAAAATAGAGTTATCTTACTTCTGTCAAGCCTTAACAATGTGGCATCTTGGAATACCTAGAAAATATGCCTGTGCCCCAAAGGAATTTAGAAAAATAAAAGGATATAATAGTGGAGCATATTAAAATATGCAAGCACCTTTCAATCCCTTTTGCTAAAAATAAGAGAGGAAATAATAAAGGCAGAATTATTGGTTCAGTGAGGTTCTCACAGCTCAGTAATTCTGTTCTGGGCTTATACAGCTTAATTGACAAGCTCATTATCATTGTGGTTGTGATTAAATGCTCCATTGCCATTTCAAGGATTATAAGAATTCCCTGCTGAGCGCCACATTTCAGGAAGAATATGGAGAACTGCAGCTCTATAATGATGAACACACACTACAAGTTTGCTTAAAATAAAAGTAATACTTCAGTTCTTATTACTAAATGTGGTGCATCAATTTTGCTTTGCATCTATCTATAGCACTGGAAAAATCTAAAAAAAGTAAACTATACTCAACATGTTTGTATTACAAACCCATTGGAATATTCAATTGTCTTTAGATTGAATTACAGAAAAACTAAGTATTCAAAGAAAAATTAATGTTATACATTTTATGATGGCCTATCCTCAAGTTAGGCTCACTTAAATGGGAGAAAAGGCTGCAAAACCTATGAATCGCCGCTAAATGTGTGTCGGCGATTCACAGTGAGCAAAAGAAATGAAGGGGAAGCAGCGTTCGTACGAGCGCTGCGGCCCTTTCAAAACAGCTGATCGGCGGGGTTCCCGGCAATCGGACCCCGACCCATCGGCTAACGATGGCCTATCCTGAGGATAGGCCATAAATTTTTGGGGCTGGAAAACCCCTTTAAGGGCTCATGCAAAGGACCATAATATAGCACTCATAGGTGTGACCTAATGTACCGCTGTATGCCTCCTACATTTTATACAGGGTCATAGGGAGTTTTTTCTGTCACATTCAAGGCATGCTCCATAAGACACCGAATAAAGCAATGCTTGTAGGGGAGAATATCTCAGTAATATGGTGCCGTACGGAGGCACCATATGACAGCATATAGAGTGACTACGCTTTTGTGGTATGGAGCGACAGGCACATACACCACATGCCTCCACACAGGCTCCATGCACACAGCTCTTCTGTGTGCATGACGGCTAACTCACAGAGAATTACCTAGCGGGATAAATTGTAACCAACTGCAGCTTTGTGAAAAGCACAAGTTCTTAGCCTCCAGAAGTAAACAAGAATGGTATCATTCACTGGCACCAAGCAGATATCTTGCATATGGTGGGGAATCGAAACACAACATTTATTAGAAAGTTGCAGAATGCTTCATTATACACTAATTAAACTTTATTTACATAAGACTAGACAATCCCTTTAAAGGAATCTTCGGACAAAATAAATTTATGGTATAGTCATAGGATATACCATAAATGTCTGACTGGTAGGGTCCCAGCATTTGTACTCCCATCTATCAGAAATGTATGGCATATACTATCGATAGGCCATAAATTTATATAATCAAAATACCCTTTATTTGTGTATCCAATTACTTTTTGATATAATGCTTGTCATCTTGGTCACTCAAGCCAACTAACAGGATAATTCCTGGCTTCAATAAAGCTGGAATAATTCACGTCACTTGTCATTTTTCCAACCACATCTTCGCCAGCAAACAGCTATTTTAAATTTGACGAACATTCCTATAATACAACAATTGGCCATAATCAGCTTTGGTATGTCAGCAGGTTTCTAACTTAAATAACAGGGATACAGTTTAGATTTCAATAAAAATCTGGATGGAGCTTATAATAAAGGACCATCGATTTCTATGAAGCGTAGAGATGTACCGTATGGCATAAAACTAATAAATTTACATGACGTTGTGGTCAGTATAATCGATGATATGGTCTATATAAGAAGTACCAAAACCTAAAAAAATATTTCACATTTTAGTCCTCGCATCAAACTGCATTACCCATGTTGTACTGTAGGCCAAATAGTTCCAACACGGAAATATCATCCAGTACTACAGCAATTCCAAAACCAATATTTCAGGCACAGTGCCTCCATAATACAACTATAATGCATTGTTCTCCTGTACTGCTCTCTATTAACAGGGACTTATATTTAAACAGCCAATCAGCATCCACTCCATCCATCTTCGCCTGTGCCAATCTCAATAGTCCAAGCACTGGACGATTATATCTATCAGAATCGATCTTTGTTTGATCTCTTCTATCAGGGCAGTTGTGACATTCCAGGACAGTGCCAGAAATTGGTGATTGTCACTCAGAATCCTGCATACATGTTTGTCATAGGGTAGGACAGTCAAGAGCTGAAAGAAAATCTCAAATGTGAAAATGGTAACCAAGAATACACACTTAAAACTATAATGGCAATTTACTGGCTGGAGCAAGAAACAAACAAAAATAATAATAAAAATAATAATAAAAAAATGAATTATTTTTTACAGTGTTACAATATAGAAATGTCTATTGTTATTAATATAATAATAATAGTAGTAGTATTAATAATAATAAACAATACTACATAGAATATTTCCATGACTCAAATAAGTCGAATCACTTCTCCCCTTATGTAATACTACCCTTCCCAAAGCAGACACTGAAACAGAGTTGGATTTTTATGGCCACAGCAGCCGTTTATTATTTAAATAACAATGAATTTTTTAAATACCATAACTTTTTAATCCCCAAAAAGGGATTCATCATAACATTAAATAACCCACTGTGACCCTATCAGGGTCACAACATTATTAACCAACCAGAATGACAGGGGCAAGTCCTTGAAGCCACCGATACTTAATTTTGGCCATCTGCCCACCAATACCTTACCACCAGCCGTAACCCGGCCCGGGGGCACCAATTACCTTTTGCAGATGACCACCATATATATAACCCAGCTTTCAAAAAGGGGTAACACCCTAAGAAGCCGACAAATTGGGGGTGCATCCCGTGATGCATTCCCCCCCCACCACTTATTACGACCTACTTCAAGGACTCCCCCCCGCAGCTGCAATGACAAAATTAACCTCCCCGTAGATATACTTTAATATGCAAGTAATAACTGCTGACAATAACCACCACCCGCAGAAACCTTCTGCCGCGATCAACCACTCCACATCAGGGCGGGCGGGCGGGAACATGCTCCTGCTTCTGTGTCCTGGCGAAGAGAGAGAAGAGCACAACAGGAAACAGGTACCTCCCCTTCAATCCCCACCCCTACTTCCCTCAAGCCCTCCTACTATCCTTACCCGACTCCCATAGGCCAGCCAACTCTGATTCCCTCCCAACTATTCCAGTCATGGAGGCCTCCCCTTATTTTTCTTTTTGGTCTGCAGTACGGCCTCTTCTTGACTCAAATAAGTCGAGTCACTTCTCCCCTTATGTAATACTACCCTTCCCAAAGCAGACACTGAAACAGAGTTGGATTTTTATGGCCACAGCAGCCGTTTATTATTTAAATAACAATGAATTTTTTAAATACCATAACTTTTTAATCCCCAAAAAGGGATTCATCATAACATTAAATAACCCACTGTGACCCTATCAGGGTCACAACATTATTAACCAACCAGAATGACAGGGGCAAGTCCTTGAAGCCACCGATACTTAATTTTGGCCATCTGCCCACCAATACCTTACCACCAGCCGTAACCCGGCCCGGGGGCACCAATTACCTTTTGCAGATGACCACCATATATATAACCCAGCTTTCAAAAAGGGGTAACACCCTAAGAAGCCGACAAATTGGGGGTGCATCCCGTGATGCATTCCCCCCCACCACTTATTACGACCTACTTCAAGGACTCCCCCCCGCCAAAGCGAAACAGGCCTTGACCACCTCACGCCTGCGAGCTCCTCCACACTCCCACCGCTCGCTCAATTCCATCGGTCAAAGCCAGACTCCACATATCCATCCCCACCTCATTGAGGTGCACACCATCCTCTCTCCAATACCTGCCTGTCCCAGCCTCCAAATCCCAGTGGCGCACCGCAACCCCACCATTACGTGCCACGAAGCTCGATATGGCCCTGTTAGCCTTAATGCGAGCCTTGTTAATATTTTCCACCGAACGGGCCATCCGCCAGCTCTTCCTAGGAACAATCTCAGACCACACCGTCACCAACTAAGGATAAGTTGCCCATAAGCAGAGCAAATCGTGCTTGACGTCCCGTACCAACTCCCGGAAAGGGCGTATGGCCAAATCGTTGCCTCCCACATGCAACACCAGCACCTCCGGCGCCCTGTCAAGCAGTACAAAATTGTGAAACTCGGGCAATACCCTGTTCCATGTCATTCCCCGTATACCCATCCACCTCACAACCGCCGCGTCCCGCGGAATCCTGAGCTGTCGACCGTCCGGCCGTACATCTGCGCGAAGGGCACCCCAGTACACAAAAGAATGTCCCATAATCCACACCATGCATGAGTCACGGCCTGCAAAACAAATGAAGAACATACACGCACCACCTCTTGCTGCTGCGCACCATTAATACTCAGGCGGAAACGCACGCACCCGGAACATGCTATACATCGACATATCACAACATGTTCAAGCGCACATAAGAACGGAAACGCGCCGACTCCCAACGCCCTATCCGCTGCACGCCTGCATCATCTAAACCCCATCTCACCGCCTCCGTCGCTGCCCCTATACGGAAAGAATGAGACGAGTATTGCTCTGCCTGCACCCCACTAGCCACAAGACACTTTTTGAAAACCGAAATAAACTGATACCGCGACAGGAACGAGCCATCCGCGTGCCGCAGCAACGGCCCGTCCGAGAGATCCAAACCCACCAAGTACTCCTTGGCACACAACACTGGACAAACCGGATTCTTTGGGACCGCCAACAAAACCACTCGACGTCCCGCCCCTCCTTGATCCGTTTTCGACCGACGCAACACTATCTCCACCCTGTCTTCATACAAATCGACATTATCCTGCAGCAAGCCCCCCGCTTTTACTGAACTGGGGGAAACCAATTCCCCTACCCGAAAAGCTCCAAAAAAGGCTAACGCAAAAGCCAACCGGAAAAGCTTGCTCTCATACTCTGAACGACACACCTGCCACACCACCACCTCCAGGGAACACAACAATTGAAATGACACGGGACGCCTCTTATCCCTCACCACTACACCCCGTCTCAGCCCCTTCAATGCCTGGCCCACCAAGAAACGCTTCGTGATATCTACCAACCCCCGTAACTTACAACCGAAAGCAATGGCCGCCACGAAGCGATTAACCTTAGCGACCGTGCAACCCCGGGCAAACGCATCCCCCAACCAAAACAGCAAGGCCACCATCCTATCATCATCCGAGCACACATCACCCAAAGATCTCACCCACTCCTCACATTGCCTCCATCCAGCAGCATACGATGACCACGTCGCACTGGCCAGTGAACGTTTAATCAATGCACCTGCCGCCTGGATACCAGCTCCCACAGATGACTGGGACAGTCCACCCCCGTTAACTCCGCGTCCGGGACCAGCTGCCGGAAACGATCCCACTGCGAGCGAGAAAGCGCGTCAGCAATACAATTCTCTACCCCGGGAAGATGCACCGCCACCACCCACGCATTTAAACTCAAACAGGCAAGCACCAACTGACGCAACAAGCGAACCACCGGAGGGGACGACGCCGAAGTATTATTTATAGCCATCACCACCCCCAAATTGTCGCAATGAAAACGCACTTTTTTTGTCCCGGAACCTGTCTCCCCAAATGGTGACCGCCACCACGATGGGAAACAGTTAGAGTAGGGCCAAGTTATGCGTCAGTCCCGCCTCCACCCATGCAACCGGCCATTTTCCCGCGCACCATTGACCTTTAAAGAACGCCCCGAACCCCACCGCCCCAGACGCGTCAGTAAACAATTCCAAATCGAAGCTATCCAACGCCCGGGACATCCAAAGAGAGCGCCCATTATACTGTGCCAGAAAATGGAGCCAGACCTGTAAATCCTCCCTGTGCTCTGCCGCCAGACGAATGAAATGATGGGGTTCCCGAACCCCCGCCGTCGCCGCTGCCAACCGCCGACAAAAAACCCTGCCCATCGGCATGATGCGGCAAGCAAAATTCAACTTCCCCAATAAGGACTGCAATTCACGTAGTGTAATTTTCCTAATCCGACACGCTCGCTCCACTACCAACCGCAAATCCCCCAACTTATCCTCCGGCAATCTGCACTCCATTGCTACGGAGTCGATTGTAATTCCCAAAAAACAAATGGTCGTCACCGGACCCTCAGTTTTTTCCACAGCCAAGGGTACACCGAACTCCCTTGACACCCAATTGACCGTCTCCAACAAATTTGCGCAAACCCCCGAACACGACGGGCCAACGCACAAGAAATCGTCGAGATAATGAATAACTGATTCCACCCCCGCGACCTCCCTGACTACCCATTCCAAAAAAGAACTAAACACCTCAAAGTACGCGCACGACAACGAACAACCCATGGGAAGGCATCGATCAATGTAGTAATCCCCGTCCCAATAACACCCCAACAACCTCTGGCTGTCCGGATGAACCGGCAACAAACGGAACGCCGCTTGAATATCAGTTTTAGCCATCAGAGCTCCTCTTCCGTAACCACGTACCAACGCTACCGCCGCATCAAACGACGTGTAGACCACAGAACAGAGATCCTGGTCAATGCCATCATTAACCGACGCCCACTTCGGGAAGGACAAATGCTGAATGAGCCGGAATTTGTTACCTTCTCGTTTCGGAACCACCCCTAACGGTGACACCACCAAACCCGGAACTGGGATCGTGCTAAAAGGGCCCGCCATTCTGCCCAGATCAATCTCCTTCCGGATTTTTTCCGAGACTACCCCCGCATGCTGATATGCCGACTTAAGGTTGCGCTGCGTGAAAGGGACCTCATGCGAAGGGGGCGGAATAACAAAACCGGAACCAAAACCTAAACTAATCAACCGCGCCCCCTCCTTATTGGGGTACCTACTTAGAAAGGGGGCCATCTTTATGAGTTTCACCGGAGTCTCCCCCATAACCAGACGCACCGCTGGCTCCCCCTTGTCGTTTACCCTTTTTAAAACATTTAGACGCTCCATGTGACTGCCCGCTGCAATGTGAACACGCATGCTTGAATTTACACGCCACTCCAAATTTGCACTGCCCCTCATTGAACTGCCAACACGTCCCAAATTTGGAACCTGAGGCCTGACTACCTCCGCCGGAAGTTCCTGCTGCGTTCCCGCTCCCGGGAAAGTACTGCCCCTGCTTATAAAGTGCCGTCACTTTCAACCATAAGGCTATGTCCTTATGGTCCCACCGTATATTCGGCCGCACCGCTTTCCGCTGCCGAAACTGCTCATCGTAACGAAGCCAGGCCTGGCCCCCATAAACCCGATGCGCCTCCCCCACCGCATCCAAATAACAAAACAAGCCGGAACAATTATCTGGCGCCTTTTCCCCAATAACACTCGCCAAAATTGCAAAAGCCTGCATCCAATTGACGAACGTTTTTGGAATCAACCTGTACCGTCTTTTTTCTTCCTCATCCTTTTTTGTTTCATCCCGCTTCACCTTATCTAAATTAAACTTCTCCAGCGGAAGCAAGGAAAAAATCTCCACATACTCGTCTTTCCAAATCCTTTCCTTTACCTCCTGCTTTAAATGCGCCCCTAACGGGCCCTCATAACAAACGTAAACCTCCCCGCGTGCACGATCATCAAGACGCACCCTATCTACCTCCTTTGGCGAGTCTGTTTGAACCGCCGCTGCCACTGCCACCGCTGCCCCCGCGGTTAACCCCCCACCGTTTTGAAGAACCGGAGCGCTTCCAACACTGCCCCCCCACACCGCGGCCGGCGCCACACCCGACGGTTCTTGGGAAGGGAAACCGCCTAGCCGCCCCACCAACACTTTTAAACATCCCACTAACTCCGCCAAACTATCCCCCGCACCCGCCTGTAACGCCGGGACCCCCGACTCCGCCGCGACGCCCGCCGACGCGACACCCTCTACACCGATACCCGACATCAATAAAGCTGGAAATGGTAACGTAGGTGTCAACTCACCAGGCTGCCCAGGGGCTGTGAACCCGTCAGCCGGACCCCCATGTCCACGTGGAGAGGCCCGCCGCTCACCGTCCTCCAATGCTCCGGACTCCCTCTGGTGCTGTCCGCATTGGCAATGTGTGCACGGGGAATTCCGATTTCCGTCTGAGAAAAGGGGGGGTGACATCACATCATCCAATTGGCCGAGCTCCAGTTCATGCCTCGTCCGTCCCGCTGAACCAGCTCCAAGCTGTTCCGTCCCTGGCACTCCAACCACCGACCTCATCCTGCGTCCTCTGCTCATCTCCACCTCCGCTGCCCGCTCGACGACACCATGAGCCGACCCTCTGGCTGGCACATCGCCATGCAGGGTCGCCGTTGCCCTTCCGCCACGTACTGAAGAAGGAGGGGGTGTGACCGGAAGTGAAGGCCGCGTCCTCCTCGCCGCTGCCGCCGGGCGCTGCCGCGTTTTGGGATTCCTCCCAGGACCAGACGAAAGAGCAGCGGCAGGCCGCCCTGGGGTCTGGCCTGCAGGGTCCACTGAGGGGCTCCTCTTGCACCGCCGCGCCCGCGGGATGTCTTCAGGACTCAGCCTTGCGGGCGGGCGCGAGCGCCTCGTGCTGCGCGTCACGCCGGGAGTGCCAGCCCTGGCCTGAGTCATGGGGGAAACGGGCTCTCCTCTTCTCCTGCCCGACCCCTTGGTACGCCGGTCCTGTACCTCGGCCTGCTCCAGCAGCCCCGAGACCACCGGCATGACAGAGCGCTCCCCGCTTGCTCCCGACGACTCTGCTCGCTCCTGGACCGGAGCGCCCGATTGTCCCTGCAGCAGCGTCGCCACTCGTGCTCCGAGCCATCCAGGACCCTGAGAGGCTGCCGCGGCCCGCAACAGCTCCATAGCCTCCTCGTCAGACGCAGCAGGGATAAAAGACATGCTCCTGCTTCTGTGTCCTGGCAAAGAGAGAGAAGAGCACAACAGGAAACAGGTACCTCCCCTTCAATCCCCACCCCTACTTCCCTCAAGCCCTCCTACTATCCTTACCCGACTCCCATAGGCCAGCCAACTCTGATTCCCTCCCAACTATTCCAGTCATGGAGGCCTCCCCTTATTTTTCTTTTTGGTCTGCAGTACGGCCTCTTCTCTACATTCAGAAAAAAACAATTATTTACATGCACTAATCCCTGAGGCCCCATGTACACGACCCTAGAAAAACTCTGTAATTTCGGACCGCAATACGGTCCGCAATTACGGACCCGTCTGGTTCTATTGGCAGCGGACACCTTTCCGTACTGCTATGGAAAGGTGTCCGTGCTGTAGAACCATGCCGGGAATTATGGAGCATGTCCTACTTTTCGATGTTTACATGCCGTGCTCCCATACTTTTACGGGCACGGCCGTGTGCATGAGGCCTTATATAGTGGGGAAAAAGCAGCAGACTGTACACATACTGCATGTACAACTGATTAAATGTACAGATTAAATCTATAATACAATAATATCGCTCTGCGTAGGTTTTATTAATCACTTCAGTGTTACAAGCAATTGTAGTGCCCGATTATAATCAAATCCACCATTTCAGTATTTTCAAGAATCAAATGGATTGTTCTTTTACTCATTGGTTATAATGCAAAAAATGATTAGATACAATAAAAAGTAAATATAATGCTTTAAGTATGCAATAAAGCAACAGAAAATTACCATGCAATGCTAAGAATCAGTATCAAAATCACTTTATTTGCAGGTAGCAATTCACGCATTAGGTATTGCTCATATTTTAATGGACGACATAATTGAACAAAGAAGAATAGAGCTGATATAACACAAAGAAAAGGTAATTACTAAAAATGTGACAAAACAGGAGATATCACAGGAAATGAAATACAGCATTTCAAGGCTGAATAGGAATTTTAGAAATGTTTCTTTATGGAATACAGCTTAATAGACGTTAACAAAAGATGATAATGGAAATGTTAGCACGTTATAATTATTTACCCTAGCTATCTTCACATGGAAATTAGGAACAAGGATTGAATTCCCAAGATGGTAATAAGCTATTGTAGGATTAAATAGTTCAAGCTACTGAGGGCACATTCAGACGTGGCGGAATTGCTGTGGAATTTCGCTGCGGACAGTCTGCAGTGGAATTCTCCAGCGACCGTTTTTTACATTTGTTTCAATACATTTTTAGACAGGTTAGTTCAGACGTTGCGGAAAACTCCGCTGCGGATCATAGGCTGCGGTGCGGAATTTTCCCTCTTCAGCATGCACTGTCTGTTGCAGAGAAGAAGCGGAATTTCACTGCGTATTTCAGCCTTTGCAATGCAAAAACTGAAATCTGTGGCAAGTCCGCTGTGTTTTCTGCAACGTCTGAATTACCTTTCAAATATGCAAATGTTGGTGCAGATTCATTGCGTAATTGCCCCAAATCTGCACCAACATTTGCAGCGGAAAGATTCTGCCACATCTGAACGTGCCCTGACTGCAGCAACTGATGCCTATTTCTTCCTAGCATTCCTACACCTAGGCTGCTCTTTCAATCTAAGATGCAGTAACGTTATTAACCCCTTCACAACTGCCGATGCCTTGTGCAGTTGTCACGTATATAAACGTTGGCAGCCTGGAATGGGGTTTAATGAGTGCAGTGCTGCTTCAGTGCAAGCAGCGCTGCACTTTCATGTCTGCTGGGGCTTAGAGAGCCCCGGAATACACCCCCCACAGAAGATAGCTCCACACACAACCCCCTGTAGGTAGCACCACCTAAGCTCCCTCTAGGAGCGGATTCCCTGTTCAGCACTCTGGCTGGGGATTCCCCTCCTAGAAGGAGCCGCCGATGTCGCTCTATCCCCGCTGTAGATAGTGCCACCCACCTGCAGGGAGAGCCACCCCCTGTAGACCTGTAGATGGCAAACCCCCCACTGTAGATAGCATCACAACCCCACCTTACTGTAGATAGTGCCACCTAAACTCTCTCTAGGAGCGAAATCCCCGGTGTCAGTTCGCTCTATACCTCAGGTAGCTGAGAGCAGGGAGCTTTTATTCCTCCCGGTGGTGCTGTTTTATTCAGATCCAGTTTTCTCTTAGTGACCAATGGAAAAACTCGCCAGTGCATTAAAAACACATGCCACACGCGAAGCCCACTGATGCAAAATGCAAGGCACACGACCAGATTTACGCACGTTTTTTACGCACGGAAATCTGTCACACTTGTGTGAACGTAGCCTTAGATACAGGGCCCCAGCAGTAAGTATCCTTGTACAAACCCTCAGGGGCAAATTTGGCATTTCTGGGGACCAAATGCAAAATTATGTCTCGGGGCTCTAATCAAAGACACCTGTAGAGCGTTCCCCACACAATGCCCCCTGTATATAATGTTACAACACCCCTGTATGGTTTCATACACAGTCCCCCTGCCATACATCCCCTTGTAGACAGTGCCATGCAGTCCCCTGTAGGTAGTCCCACATACCCACCGTGTCTCAGCAGATAGTATCACACATTATAGGCTTAGATACATGGCCCCAGCAGACAGTATCACACAGGATAGGCTTAGATACATGGCCCAGCAGACATTATTACACATGATATACGTAGACAGTGCCCCAGAAGACTGTAACACACATGATACTTAGATACAGGGCCCCAGCAGTAAGTATCCTTGTACTAACATATGTTTACCCCACCCAAAAAAAATTATGTGTGTGTGTATATATATATATACACTACCGTTCAAAAGTTTGGGGTCACCCAGACAATTTTGTGTTTTCCATGAAAACTCACACTTATATTTATCAAATGAGTTGCAAAATGACTAGAAAATATAGTCAAGACATTGACAAGGTTAGAAATAATGATTTTTATTTGAAATAATAATTTTCTCCTTCAAACTTTGCTTTCGTCAAAGAATGCTCCATTTGCAGCAATTACAGCATTGCAGACCTTTGGCATTCTAGCTGTTAATTTGCTGAGGTAATCAGGAGAAATTTCACCCCATGCTTCCAGAAGCCCCTCCCACAAGTTTGATTGGCTTGATGGGCACTTCTTGCGTACCATACGGTCAAGCTGCTCCCACAACAGCTCTATGGGGTTGAGATCTAGTGACTGCGCTGGCCACTCCATTACAGATAGAATACCAGCTGCCTGCTTCTTCCCTAAATAGTTCTTGCATAATTTGGAGGTGTGCTTTGGGTCATTGTCCTGTTGTAGGATGAAATTGGCTCCAATCAAGTCCACAGGGTATGGCATGGCGTGGCAAAATGGAGTGATAGCCTTCCTTATTCAAAATCCCTTTTACCTTGTACAAATCTCCCACTTTACCAGCACCAAAGCAACCCCAGACCATCACATTATCTCCACCATGCTTGACAGATGGTGTCAGGCACTCTTCCAGCATCTTTTCAGTTGTTCTGCATCTCACAAATGTTCTTCTGTGTGATCCAAACACATCAAACTTTGATTCGTCTGTCCATAACACTTTTTTCCAATCTTCCTCTGTCCAATGTCTGTGTGCTTTTGCCCATATTAAGCTTTTCCTTTTATTAGCAAGTCTCAGATATGGCTTTTTCTTTGCCACTCTGCCCTGAAGGCCAGCATCCCGGAATCACCTCTTCACTGTAGACGTTGACACTGGCGTTTTGCGGGTACTATTTAATGAAGTTGCCAGTTGAGGACCTGTGAGGCGTCTATTTCTCAAACTAGAGACTCTAATGTACTTGTCTTGTTGCTCAGTTGTGCAGCGGGGCCTCCCACTTCTCTTTCTACTCTGGTTAGAGCCTGTGTGTGCTGTCCTCTGAAGGGAGTAGTACACACCATTGTAGGAAAAGTTTCTTGGCAATTTCTCGCATGGAATAGCCTTCATTTCTAAGAACAAGAATAGACTGTCGAGTTTCACATGAAAGCTCTCTTTTTCTAGCCATTTGGAGAGTTTAATCGAACCCTCAAATGTAATGCTCCAGATTCTCAACTAGCTCAAAGTAAGGTCAGTTTTATAGCTCCTCTAAACAGCAAAACTGTTTACAGCGGTGCTAACATAATTGCACAAGGGTTTTCAAGTGTTTTCTAATGATCCATTAGCCTTCTAACATAGTTAGCAAACACAATGTACCATTAGAACACTGGAGTGATGGTTGCTGGAAATAGGCCTCTATACACCTATGTAGATATTGCATTAAAAACCAGACGTTTGCAGCTAGAATAATCATTTAGCACATTAACAATGTATAGAGTGTATTTCTGATTAATTTAATGTTATCTTCATTGAAAAACACTGTGCTTTTCTTTCAAAAATAAGGAAATTTCTAAGTGACCCTAAACTTTTGAACGCTAGTGTATATATGAGACAGCATATCTATGGCACTATGACCCTATAGCTGTGGATAGGATTATACAGTGGCTCAGCAGACAGTATCACACATGATAGGATTAGATATCGGGTCCAGCTCGCTGACATTGCGGCTCCAGCGCTGGACCCAGGAAAGGTAAGAATAATAATTGTTTTCCTTTTTTACGTGTTACTAATTGTTTTGGTGTATTTGTGTTTTTTTAAAGGTTCGGTTGTTGGACTACTTCGGATTCGAGGACTAGTTCGATTACGGCTTTTTTACTCTCAATAAATTGGTTAATGAGGGATGTGTGGGCTTTTATTTCAATAAAATATTTTTTCTATGTCCTTGTATTTTTTTTAACTTTATTACTACCACTTAATTGATAGCTGCTGGCTGATTGACGGTGCAGAGGCTAACACTAGCCCGCATTATTACTCCAGTACCCACCGCCACCAGGGGTACCGGGAAGAGCTGGGTACGATCCAGTACCCGACCATCTGTATTGTAGGTCGGGTACTGGGTCGGCCGCAGGCTGGTATTATTATGCTGGGAAATGCCAAAAACTGTGGCCCTGGTAATGCTAGCCTGCTGATGCTATGTTGCATCAGGCTAGTAATGAAAAATGGGGGGGACCGCACGTTTATTCCATTTAAAAATAAAAAATTATGTGGTGTCCCCCCATTTTTGATAACCAGCCAGATACAAGACAGCAGCAGCAGCAGGTTAGTATTACCAGGGTGGCAAGGCCCACTTTTTTGGGGGATTTTCCAGCCTAATAATACCAGCCTGCGGCCGCCCCGGTGCCCAACCATCACTACAGATGGTCAGGTACTGGATTGTATCTGGCACTTCCCAGTACCCCTTGTTGCAGTGGGTAGCGGGGTAATAATGGAGGGGGGGGGGGTTAGTGCGAGCCTCTACACCGGCTAACATTAAGCCTGGCCTTAGTAATGGACGCTGTTAATCAGCCAGCAGCTATTAATAAGGCAGTAGTAATGAAGTTTAAAAGAAAATATAAAGACATAGAAAAAATATATTTTATTGAAATAAACCCCCCCACACAACCCTCATTAGCCATTTTATTGACAATAAAAAAAAGCCATCATCAAAGTAGTCCTCGAATCCAACGTAGTCGAACGACCAAACCTGTAAAAAAAACACAAACACAAAAAAAAACACATGAGTAACACAAGTGATAGTCTTAGATACCACTTGTCCCATGTGTGATACTGTCTGTTAGACCATGTATCTAAGCCTACAACAAAGCAGGCTTAGATACAAGACCCCAGCAGACAGAAATCTTATACTATATAAGGTTACTGTCTGCTGGGGTCCTGTATCTAAGCCTGCTTTGTGGTAAGCTTAGATACATGGTCCAACAGACAGCATCACACATAGACTTAGCTACAGGGCCCATGTGTAATACTGTCTGTTGGACCCTGAATCTAAGCCTACCACATGTTAGCCTTAGATACAGGGCCCAAGCAGACAGTATTACACATGGGCCCTGTATCTAAGCCCATGTGTGATGCCCAAGGGTAAGTATGTGTCATTACTATAGTAACAGGGGCCCGTGTAGTTTATGACATTGCCCCAGTTACTATAGTAATTTTGTATATATGCCGTGCGGGGGCCGCGGCCCGGTCGCAATCGTGACTGCTGCAACCTCTGTCGCCCGTTAATCCGGGGCACCAGGCCAATGATCCGGGGCTTGGGCCCCGGAGGTCCGTTGCTAGCGTCATCCTTGGTGTCAATTGTCCTGTTCATTCTTCGCAGCTGAAAAATTCCAAGGCCTAGGTAAGGAAGGGGAGATTACCTTGACAACTCCTTTTCCTGGTTTCTCTTACCTTGCATTTCCATTTCCAAGTCCTTTCAGGACTCTGGACTTTTGTAAATATTATGCAATGTCAAAATTTTATATGCCATAATATTGCCATCTGTGCATAACAAATGCATAGGCATCTATTAGGGGATACTTAAGGTATGCCCTAAGGCCCCATGCACACGACAGCAAAAAACCTCAGTTTTTGCGGACCGCAATTGCGGTCCGCAAAAACGGAGCCATTCACTTTCATTGAACACTGACACCTTTCCGTAGCACTACAGAAGGGTGTCAGTGCCGTGGAAATGTTCCGGGAATTATGGAACATGTCCGTTCTTTCGCATTTTGCGAGCCGTGCTCCCATAATTTGTATGGGAGAACGGCCCGAAAATGCGGCTCTCAGTCAGCGGCCGGCCGTGCCCGCAATCCCGGGCCGTAATTGCGGGCACGGTCATGTGCATGGGGCCTTAGGGAAGATATACAAGAACTTAGAGCAGCACTGTGGCAGTATAAACAAAAAAAGGCAGGTACAAAGCTTCAAATAAAGTTGTGACCTCTCCTTATATGATATAGTGTCAAAAAAAGAGCAAAGAAGCAGCACTCAAAATTCACACGGGCTATATTCAGCCATTTTTCGGAGTGTAAACGACCCGAAAAATGGCTAAAAATGCGGGGGCTGAATGCCTCCAAACATCTGCCCATTGATTTCAATGGGAAAAATGGCGTTCCATTCCCACAGGGCGTTTTTTACGCGGCTGTTTTTAAAAACAGCAGCGTAACAAAACGCCTCGTAAAAAGAAGTGCATGTCAATTCTTGAGCCATTTTTGGAGCCGTTTTTCATTGACTCAATATAAAAACAGCTCCAAAAAACGGCCGGAAAAAACGCCGCAAAAAACGAAAGTTGCTTAAAAAACGGCTGAAAATCAGAAGCTGTTTTCCCTTATTTCCTTGACATCTGTTTGTAAGGGTGGTAAACACCCTTTGTGTACTTACCTGTCCGGAGTCGCGCAGGAAGACGGGCAGTCGTTGGCAACGGCTGGGTCAGCTGTGATGCGCATGTGCCGGAAGAACAAAAAAGCCTCCGGGAGCAAGGAGGAGGGAAACGGAAGTGACGCATGACCCGAAAGTGGTCATGGGGGCGCGAAGAGGAGAGGAGAGAGAGAAGCGGCGCAAGAAAGAAGAAAGGGAGAGGCGAGTGTGTGTGCGGTTGTGAGGAGGAACCAAGGAAGGCAGCCTCGGAGAGGGGGAAAAAGAGAGAGACAGAGCGGAAAGAGACGACCCTGACCGGACGAGTTGTCCAAGGAAGAGGTCGCAGTGAGTACCCAAACCCCCTAAAAACGCAGCCAGCAGCACTAGCAGCCCAGCAGCACCAGCCGCCCTGGAGCCACCAGCCGTCCTGGAGACACCAGGTGTCCAGAGGTCCAGCCGTGCAGAGGTCCAGCGGTCCAGCCGTGCAGAGGTCCAGCCGTGCAGAGGTTCAGCCATGCGGTGTCCAGAGGTCCAGCCGTGCAGAGGTCCAGCCGTGCAGAGGTCCAGCCGTGCGGTGTCCAGAGGTCCAGCCGTGCAGAAGTCCAGCCATGCAAAGGTCCAGCCGTGCGGTGTCCAGAGGTCCAGCTGTGCAGAGGTCCAGCCGTGCCGAGGTACGGCCGTGAAGAGGAGCAGTAGCCAGACCTGGAAGCAGCCCCAAGGACGAGGAAGACGACGCTGAGGAGCACAGGTACTGGACTTGTTTTTCCCCTGGGCGAGGACAAGGAAGCCTAAATCCCGTAGTCGTGCACCAGAGACTTTTCCACACGGGGAAGAAAAAACAGACATGGAGCCACGCACTTTCACGTCCCAACCTCCCGCTGTGGCTACCTCATGCCCGGGTCGAACGCCCTGAAAGACCTGCTAGTTAGCTATCCCTCTTCTGACTCCCTTGACCAGGTTATGGCTTTAGCGGTACGACTTGACCGACGTCTCAGGGAACGACAACTTGAACGTTTGTGTTTTCCCCTCTGACTCCCCCATGATGCCTCCCGAGGTCCCGTTGCTTCGCTCTTCCACGGAAGACTCGGAGGTACCTATGCAACTCGGGGCCTCCGTGTCTCCCCGAAAACGTAGAGAGTTCCGCAGGAAGAATGGTCTCTGCTTCTATTGTGGGGATGACAAGCATCAAGTGAACACCTGTCCTAGGCGTAAGAATAAGCAGCCGGAAAACTTCCGCGCCTAAGTGATCATCGGGGAGGTCACTTGGGCGCACAGGTATTTCCCGTAAATATGAAACGTAATAAAATCTTGCTTCCCTTTCAGGTCTCTTATGGTGGTAGGTCTGCTACCGGCAGTGCCTTCGTGGATTCAGAGTCTTCTGCTAATATCATGTCTGTGGAATTTGCTATGTCTCTAACTATGCCTTTGATTGATTTGCCTAAACCTGTCCCTGTAGTGGGTATCGACTCCACTCCTCCTGGTTATTTTACACAGCATACCCCTGTTTTTGAACTCCTTGTTGGCTCCATGCATTTGGAGGAGTGCTCTGTACTGTTGATGCAGGGATTATCGTCCGATTGGTTTTAGGCTTTCCCTGGTTGCAGTTGCATAATCCCACGTTTGACTGGAATACTGGGGAGCTTACCAAATGGGGTAATAAATGCTTGACGTCATGTTTTTCTGTTAATTCTATTTCTCCCCCTGAGGAGGTGAACACGCTACCTGAGTTTGTTCAGGACTTCGCTGATGTTTTCTCTAAGGAGGCCTCCGAAGTGTTACCTCCTCATAGTGAATACGATTGCGCTATCGAATTGGTACCAGGAGCTAAACTCCCTAAGGGTAGGATATTTAATCTTTCTTGTCCCGAACGTGAAGCCATGAGAGAGTATATCCAGGAATGCCTGGCCAAGGGTTACATTCGCCCCTCTACTTCTCCGGTTGGTGCTGGCTTCTTCTTCGTAGGGAAGAAGGATGGTGGTTTTAGGCCATGCATTGACTACCGTAACTTGAATAAGGTCACTGTAAGGAACCAGTATCCCCTTCCTTTGATTCCTGATCTCTTTAATCAGGTTCAGGGGGCCCAATGGTTCTCTAAGTTTGATCTACGGGGGGCGTATAACCTTATCCGCATCAAAGTGGGGGATGAGTGGAAGACTGCGTTTAACACGCCCGAAGGTCATTTCGAATACCTCGTCATGCTCTTTGGGTTGTGTAATGCTCCTGCGGTCTTCCAGAATTTCATAAATGAGATTTTAAG
The DNA here is from genome assembly GCF_050947455.1 of Rhinoderma darwinii. Taxonomy (NCBI): domain Eukaryota; kingdom Metazoa; phylum Chordata; class Amphibia; order Anura; family Rhinodermatidae; genus Rhinoderma; species Rhinoderma darwinii. Next base: position 165,173,172 of record NC_134688.1, on the reverse strand, counting down.
AGATTACCTGGGGGTATTTCTTGTAGTGTACCTTGATGACATACTTGTGTTTTCCAAGGACTGGTCCTCCCACATTGAGCATGTCAGGAAGGTGCACCAGTTCCTTCGGGAAAACAAACTGTTTGCGAAAAACGAAAAATGTGTGTTTGGGGTACAGGAGATACCATTTTTGGGTCAAATCCTCACTCCTCATGAATTCCGCATGGACCCCGCCAAGGTCCAGGCTGTGGCGGAATGGGTCCAACCTGCCTCCCTGAAGGCGTTACAGTGTTTCTTGGGGTTCGCTAATTATTACAAGAGATTTATTGCTAATTTCTCGGTCATCGCTAAGTCTCTTACGGACCTCACTCGCAAAGGTGCTGATCTCCTCCACTGGCCTCCTGAGGCTATCCAGGCTTTTGAGGTCCTTAAGAAGTGCTTTATCTCGGCCCCGCTGCTGGTTCAGCCCAACCAAATAGAGCCATTTATCGTGGAAGTTGACGCATCCGAGGTGGGAGTGGGGGCTGTCTTGTCCCAGGGTACCAGGTCCCTCACCCATCTCCGTCCCTGTGCCTACTTCTCCAGGAAGTTTTCGCCCACTGAGAGTAACTATGATATTGGCAACCGCGAACTCTTAGCCATTAAATGGGCATTTGAAGAGTGGCGCCACTTCCTGGAGGGGGCTAGGCACCAGGTAACGGTCCTTACCGACCACAAGAATCTGGTTTACACATATGTCTCAACAGGGAAGTGGTTATCAAGTTTAGACCACCAGCAAGTGCGGATTTAGGCCTCCCTACTGTCAGAATAGAGACTCCAAAATAATTATAGAAAACACTGAGAACAAAGGAGTCATAAACTATTGGGATAAAGTTTGCCAGTGGCATAGAAAAATAAACTTTATTAGGACAATACAAATTACATATAATTTAAAATTTAGACTGCAAATCCAAGACCTGTACACCTCCCAAGTGGCATGAAAGAACATAGAGGAACCACTTCTTATAAATGCAGCAACGGGAAGAAAAAGGTCTTTCTGACAAATAATAACATATCAGCTAGGGCTAAGGCAGAAATTGAATATGATTAAATAACAATAGAGGCAAAAAGCCAGAATATGTAGTTTAGGTAAATTGCATCATATATACAGCCAGACTCATAGTAACATTCTAGGTAAATAATTGTAAGCTGGACTATAGTGGTGACCGAAAGAGTACTTCCATACGCCCACATGACGAGTCTTCCCAGCATGTATAGCCACAAGAGAAAAAGGCAAGTAAAAGATATAGGGCACAGTATAAACCGTTACTAACCCATATGGTTCCTGTAGTTCAGTGACCTCCCGAGTACGGAGAGCCCCCGACGCGCGTGTGGATGGCTTTTTCAAAGGGGTATACTATATTCCTAGAATCTGCCCGGAGGCTAAACCCGAGACAAGCTCGATGGGCGTTATTTTTTACCAGATTCAACTTTTTGGTTACCTATCGGGCTGGGTCTAAAAATATTAAGGCCGATGCTCTGTCGCGTAGCTTCATGGCCAGCCCTCCTTCAGAGGAGGATCCTGCTTGTTTTTTGCCTCCTGGTATAATCATTTCTTCTATTGATTCTGATTTAGTCTTTGAAATTGCAGCCGATTAAGGTTCAGCTCCCGGGAACCTTCCTGAGGACAAGCTGTTTGTTCCCCTGCAATTCCGGCTAAGGGTACTTAGGGAGAATCATGACTCCGCACTGTCGGGTCATCCAGGCGTCCTGGGTACCAAACACCTCATTGCCAGAAACTATTGGTGGCCTGGGTTGCCTAAAGACGTTAAGGCTTACGTCGCCGCTTGTGAGGTTTGTGCTAGGTCCAAGACTCCCAGGTCCCGACCAGCGGGCTTACTACGTTCTTTGCCCATTCCCCAGAGACCTTGGACCCATATCTCCATGGATTTTATAACTGATTTGCCTCCATCTCAAGGCAAGTCGGTGGTGTGGGTTGTAGTAGACTGCTTCAGTAAGATGTGCCACTTTGTGCCCCTCAAGAAACTACCCAATGCCAAGACGTTAGCTACCTTGTTTGTCAAACACATCCTGCGTCTCCATGGGGCCCCTGTCAATATTGTTTCGGACAGAGGGGTACAATTTGTTTCATTGTTTTGGAGAGCCTTCTGTAAAAAGTTGGAGATTGATCTGTCCTTCTCCTCTGCCTTCCATCCTGAAACTAATGGCCAAACGGAGAGGACTAATCAATCTCTAGAACAATATTTAAGGTGTTTTGTCTCTGACTGTCAATATGATTGGGTCTCATTCATTCCCCTCGCCGAATTTTCCCTTAACCGGTTAAGGACCAGGCTGTTTTACAGCTAAATGACCAGAGCAAATTTCACAATTTTGCTATGCGCTTCTTTAGATGACTATAACTCAGCAGGTGAATAAAGTTCATCTTTGAATTTTAAACTCTTTTTAAAGGACAGATAGGGCTTTGTTTTAGTGGCATTTGTCAGTATATATCATTTTTTTTTTTTTCTCTAAAGTGGGCAAAATTGGAAAAAAATGCAAGAATTTAACAATTGCGTCGGTTTATGCTAGTATTTTTCACACACGGTATAGACCACGGACAAAATTCATCTCCTTTCACGTTCTTCCACTTCTCCCGTGCATGGGGATACCAAATATGTGTGCCTTATTCACTGTGCGGGCATGTGCCAGGGCTTGGCATAAAAGGAGGCTTTTTGGCCTTTTCGGTCCAGGAATTTTGCATTTGATTTTAGAGCCGCATACTGTTTTCTGGGGGGCCTAATGCTGCTGAAACATTAGAAACACCCCATAAATGACTTCATTCACACAAGTAGACCCCACAAGGTTTCCTTCAAGGGGTTTATCATATTTTTAGCAAGTCCAGTTTTCTTCTGAAAGTTTCTTGAATAAGATGGAACAAAATAAAATCAGCACTTTTTTAGCAAATGCGTCAGTTTAGGCTAGTATTTTTCACATACGGTATAGACCACGGCCAAAATTCATCTCCTTTCACGTTCTTCCATTTCTCCCGTGCATGGGGATACCAAATATGTGTGCCTTATTCGCTGTGCGGGCATGTGCCAGGGCTTGGCATAAAAGGAGGCTTTTTGGCCTTTTCGGTCCAGGAATTTTGCATTTGATTTTAGAGCCGCATACTGTTTTCTGGGGGGCCTAATGCTGCTGAAACATTAGAAACACCCCATAAATGACTTCATTCACACAAGTAGACCCCACAAGGTTTCCTTCAAGGGGTTTATCATATTTTTAGCAAGTCCAGTTTTCTTCTGAAAGTTTCTTGAATAAGATGGAACAAAATAAAATCAGCACTTTTTTAGCAAATGCGTCAGTTTAGGCTAGTATTTTTCACATACGGTATAGACCACGGCCAAAATTCATCTCCTTTCACGTTCTTCCACTTCTCCCGTGCATGGGGATACCAAATATGTGTGCCTTATTCGCTGTGCGGGCATGTGCCAGGGCTTGGCATAAAAGGAGGCTTTTTGGCCTTTTCGGTCCAGGAATTTTGCATTTGATTTTAGAGCCGCATACTGTTTTCTGGGGGGCCTAATGCTGCTGAAACATTAGAAACACCCCATAAATGACTTCATTCACACAAGTAGACCCCACAAGGTTTCCTTCAAGGGGTTTATCATATTTTTAGCAAGTCCAGTTTTCTTCTGAAAGTTTCTTGAATAAGATGGAACAAAATAAAATCAGCACTTTTTTAGCAAATGCGTCAGTTTAGGCTAGTATTTTTCACACACGGTATAGACCACGGCCAAAATTCATCTCCTTTCACGTTCTTCCACTTCTCCCGTGCATGGGGATACCAAATATGTGTGCCTTATTCACTGTGCGGGCATGTGCCAGGGCTTGGCATAAAAGGAGTCTTTTTGGTCCAGGAATTCTGCATTTGATTTTATAACCGCATAATGTTTTCTGGGGGGCCTAATGCTGCTGAAACATTAGAAACACCCCATAAATGACTTCATTCACACAAGTAGACCCCACAAGGTTTCCTTCAAGGGGTTTATCATATTTTTAGACAGTCCAGTTTTCTTCTGAAAGTTTCTTGAATAAGATGGATCAAAATAAAATTAGCAATTTTTTAGCAAATGCGTCAGTTTATACCAGCATTTTTCACACACGGTATAGACCACGGACAAAATTAATCTCCGTTCACATTCTGCCACTTCTCCCGTGCACGGGGATACCAAATATGTGGCCTTATTTATCACATAGAGATGTAGGAGGGCGGAGGATAGAAGAAGATTATTTCACAAATCGCTTTTTTTCAAAGCTGGTTTTACAAAACTCAACAGAGTTTCTATAACACTTCCAAAATATCTGCTCTTGAAGCAGAAATCCCAAAATATTCATCTAGGGGTATAATGGGAATTTATTTTTTGGGGTTTTCTAAAATAAGAAATTGCAGGTTAATGCAAATGGAGCTCTCCAGCAGATGAACTTTAGAAAACATCAAACATGACATCCACCCCCCCACCCACCCATTCCCTCCCTCACCCTTGGAGTAAAATCAGGGGAAAAATAAAAACGTAATGTAGGGCAAATATATTTTCAACAAATTAACTAAAATCTAATAATTCAGAACAGTGTGGTATTTTTTAAAACATGGCTCAATGCACAGGCCTGGTTGCGAGGGACATGAGGGACAGAAATATCGGGAATCTTTGCGGTGCCCGTCTTTTCTGCAGACGCGGCACTTTTTCTGGGGGTTGCTTCTGGTTGCTGTTGGGGGAATCCGACTGATGAAGTGTCTTTCAGTCAGTCGCGTGACATCCTCAGACTGGGGGCATTCTCGGGTGTCCTGAACATCAAAAATGAGGCCTTCAATAATTTTTTCCTGGAAATCCAGGTATGTGTCTCTGCCTCTGTTTTTTTTATAGAGCACAAATGAGTTGTGGATGGCCACCTGTAACAAATAAATGGCCACCTTTTTGTACCAGGTTTTAGTTTTGCGTTTTACTAAATAGGGCTGTAAAACCTGGTCGCTTAAATCCACCCCCCCCATGTACTTGTTATATTCGGACACGCTCACTGGTTTGTGCTTGTCCGATGTTGCCCCTCTTTCCCTCACTGCCACTGTTCCTGCGGTATGAATCGTGCTTAGCACATACACGTCTTTGCGATCCCTGAACTTGACCGCCAGCAATTCTTCAGATGCATAAGCACAGGAGTCCCCCTTTACCATGCGCTTCCCCACTAATTGCTGTGGAAAACCAATTCGGTTTTTGCGCATGGTACCACATGCCCCAGTCCTTGCAGCATGCAAATGCCTAAACAGGGGCACACTGGAATAAAAATTATCACAGTACAGGTGGTACCCCTTGTGAAGCAGAGGCTGCATTATCTCCCACACAATCTTACTGCTGGTGGAAAGATCAGGGGGGCATCCAGGAACATTTATTGTGCGGTCCCGCCCTTCATAAATTCTGAAGGCGGTGGTATATCCTGACCCGCTTTCACACAATTTGTAGAGCTTAACGCCATATCTTGCCCTTTTGGAAGGTAGATATTGGCGAAAGCTAAGTCTGCCATGAAAGTTGAGGAGGGATTCGTCCACGCTTACATTCTGCTCAGGGGTGTAGAGTTGCAGAAATAAATTATTCAGGGAATTTATTAGCGGTCTTATTTTGAACAACCGATCCCGGTTTGCATCGGTACTTGGGGGGGCCTGTGCGTTGTCATTGAAGTGGAGGAACCTCATTATTGTCTCATAACGAGACCTGGGCATTACTGCAGAATATACTGGGGTGGCTTGGGCGGGTCTTGTTGACCAGTAAGACCTAATGGAGGGCTTTTTGACAATACCCATATTTAGGGTGAGCCCCAAAAAATTTTTTAATTCCTGCAAATTGGTGGGCGTCCAATCTCTGGCATGGGTGGATGAAGGTTTCTGCCTTATATATTGCGTGGCATATAAATTTGTTTCGTGGACAATCTGATTTAGGATGTCGTCCGTTATAAATAAATGGAAGTAATCCATTTGGACAAAATTTGTATTGTCCACGGTTATGCCAGGAGTGGCCGTAAATCCGTGGATTCTAGGCCCAAAAGATGGGGCAGGTGCCCATACAAGAGCCTGGACTGGAGGGACCAGGCTGTCCTGTGCTACAGCGCTACTTGGCCCTGCGCTTTCATGTTCTGCAGTTTCGACTGCATCAGGGACAACGTCCCCTGAAGATGAACCTGAAGTGACGCTGTCATCGTCACTACCTAAAACAGGTTCCATCTCGGACGCCATCTCTGATGCGGTCTCCGACTCAGACCACAGCATGGCGTATGCCTCCTCGGCGCTAAACAACTTCCTCGCCATAACGTAACTAACACTAACACTAACTAAACAAATTTTTTTATTTTTTATTTTTTTTATAAAACACACAAACTAACTGCTATATATATCTACACTACCGCTAACAAAAAAATAAACCGCTATTGCTATATATATTATATATATGTGGATATATATATAATTATATACTCCCTACCTGCCTATTCTAATAGAATAAAAGAAAGAAAGGTAGATAGATAGAAAAAAAGATAGATGGATAGATTGTATAGATAGATAGAAATCTATCTATACAGAGAATGTTTTATAGTGTAACTGTATTTTTTTTCACTGTATTCTTCAGGCAGCAATTCTCCCGAGTCTCTTCTTCTCCTCAAACTGAAACAATGTTTGAGGAGAAGAAAAGAGGCAGGAGATTTACTGCCAGAAAAGTCAAAATAAAACAAATGTGGTCGCTGTGATAGGTTTTCACAGCGACCACATGATCAGGGACCATCAGATTGGTCCCTGATACTCTGCCCAGTGCCCAGAGCTGTTGGTAACAGCGTGGGCACAGGGCTGTGTGCACGCGATCGCGTGCACACTGTTTTATAAGCAGGAATGCATGTGATCGCTGTGATTGGTTGTCACAGCGACCACATGTTCAGGGACCATCAGATTGGTCCCTGATACTCTGCCCAGTGCCCAGAGCTGTTGGTAACAGCGAGGGCACAGGGCTGTGTGCACGCGATCGCGTGCACACTGTTTTCTATGCAGAAATGCATGTGATCGCTGTGATTGGTTGTCACAGCGATCACATGTTCAGGGGCCAAAAGATTGACCCCTGACATTCTGCCCAGTGCCCATGGCTGTTAGCAACAGCCAGGGCATAGAGCTGTGTGCACGCGATCGCGCGTGCACAGTCTCTGAAGTGCGGCCGTATATATACTATACGCCGGACTTTAGAGACCCTGACCGCTGGCCGTATATTTACGGCCAGCGATCGGGAACCTGTTAATAACCGGGTCAGTAACTCGTCAGGGGTCTCCCCCTTTTTCTGTAATTTTGGGTTTAATCCACGGTTCTCCTCCGTTTCACCAGGTAGTTCCAACAATCCCGAGGTAGAGGTCGTTCATCGGGAACTGTGCACAGTCTGGGCCCAGTTTCAGAAGAACCTAGAGGCGTCCTAGAGCGTACAAAAAAACTCAGGCTGATAGAAGACGTTCTGCTAACCCCTTGTTTATGGTCGGGGATCTGGTGTGGTTATCGTCTAGGAACTTGCGCCTTAAGGTCCCGTCCAAGAAGTTTGCTCCCCGGTTTATTGGGCCGTAAAAGGTCATTGAAGTCCTCAATCCTGTCTCCTTCCGACTGGAGTTGCCCCCATCTTTTCGAATACACGACGTGTTTCATGCCTCCCTCCTTAAACGCTGCTCCCCGTCCTTGGCTCCCTCGAGGAAACCTCCTGTTCCCGTTCTCACCCCTGAGGGGGTGGAATTCGAGGTGGCCAAGATTGTGGACAGCAAGATGGTCCAAGGCTCCCTTCAGTACCTGGTCTATTGGAGAGGATACGGGCCTGAAGAGAGGACTTGGGTACCCGGCCGGGATGTTCACGCTGGGGTATTGGTCAGGAAGTTCCACCTTCATTTCCCCAATAAACCAGGTCCACTTAGAAAGGGTCCGGTGGCCCCTCATAACAGGGGGGGGGGGTACTGTAAAGGATCTGCCAGGCACAGCTTCTGTGTATACGCCCATAGGTAATCAGTCTGCACCTGAGTCTATGCCTCTGAGACTGACTCCATCTTCCACCACTCAGGATGGCAGGCTTAGGAGTGGGAGAGCCTATCGCAGCCTGGCCAGACGGAGCTAGCTCCCGCCCTCTGTTTATTTATACCTGCCTTTCCTGTTCCTCCTTTGCTTGTGATTCTTCTCGTGTGGTCTCCTGGCCCAGCTGCAGCTTCTGACTATTTGATCCTGCTCCATACTGACCCTGGCTTTCTGACTACTTTCCTGCTCTGCGTTTGGTACCTCGTTCACTCCTGGTTTGACTCGGCTCGTTCACCACTCTTGTTGCTCACGGTGTTGCCGTGGGCAACTGCCCCATTTCCCTTAGCTTTGTGTACCCTTGTCTGTTTGTCTCGTGCACTTACTGAGCGTAGGGACCGCCGCCCAGTTGTACCCCGTCGCCTAGGGCGGGTCGTTGCAAGTAGGCAGGGACAGAGTGGTGGGTAGATTAGGGCTCACTTGTCCGTTTCCCTACCCCCATCATTACACACATACATGTATGTGGCAGCTGTTAAAGGCTATGTATACCTTTGAAAACGTGTTTTCTTTATTTAATTTTTCAATAAAAATGTGTGTTTGGTGCAACTATCTAATTACTTTTTATTCAAAATGATTTTTATTTCTTGAAATACAGCTGCTTTGTATCCTGTATACTGTACAAAGAATCTGTATCTTGCACTGAGACCTAAATCCGTCAGGTCAGTGGCACTGATGGGTTTAGTGTCAGCGAGTTATGCGTGTCTCTAAAACAGCCAACACTGCGCTGCTATGTGCAAAAACAAAGACCACTTTGATTTCAGCCGTTTAACTTCTTAGATGTAGCAGTCAATCGGTACTGTGGCAACTAAGTTGTTAGAATGAGGGGGCGGCCCACTCTGACACACCATCACCGCCCCTTGATGCGATCGCGGGGTGCTGATGGTCGTCATGGCAGCCTGGGGGCCTAATGAAGACTTTCAGGTCTGCCATCTTTGTACACCTATTAAGCCCTGCCTCTAGCGCAAAATGGCACAAATGTTGTTTTTTGCCCATTTCACCCCACAAATAATTTTTTTCCGGTCTCCCAGTACATTATATGGTACATTAAATAGTGCCATGAAAAACAAAAAATGTTTCCACAAAAAACAAGCCCCCCTATGGCTTTTGTAAGTTGGGGGGAAACATAAATGAAAAAAACAAAAATTGTCAGTGTCATTAAGGTGTTAAAGAGGTTATATGAGAAATGGACATTTCACCAAATGAAAAAAAAGTGGTTCTAATATACAGTACTTAGCGTTAAATTTCTCCTCTTGTCCTATAACACTGCTCACCACTCGTCCTTGCCAGGCCTGCGTACACACTAGTCCTCAGTGATGTAATGATATGTGGCCAAGTTGTCCACTCCCTGCAGGCCAACTGTAACGTTTCGGCCACTGTGACGTAACGTTTACATCACTATGAATGCAGTATCACTAGAGCCCACTTAAGACTGGTGCTGCCCTGCACAGGACAGAGGAAGATTTATAAATTTAAATATATTATATCTATTAGTTAGGAGAAATTCTCTAATGTATTAACCCCTACCCGGACCACGACGTAATAGCACGTCGCAATGCGGGGTGTCAGCTGTGTAGTATAGCTGACACCTAGGGCTAACGGCCAGGAACAGCGATCGCGCTATTTCTGGACGATTATCCCCTTAGATGCTGTGATCAATCAAGATCGCAGCATCTAAGACGTTAGAACCAGGGGGCTCCCCCTCCGACAGCTCATTGGCCCCCTCGACGCAATGGTGCCGATGGTTATCATGGCAGCACAGGGGCGCCCTGGACTGATGCGGGTGGTGATGTTTGGAGCCTGGGCTGATCAGGAG